>NW_021941374.1:2079049-2276549 GCF_902148845.1 Salarias fasciatus | reverse complement strand
TGATTGATTGATTGTTTGATTGACTGAAAAAGGTTTCCTTGACAGTGCATTCAAATGTCAGCAAGATGTGGAAAAGCTTACACCAGGGGTCGGCAATTAGCGGCCCATGGGCCAAATGTGGCCCGCAGAACCGTCCAATCCGGCCTGCGAAAGGATTCCAACACGCGCGTGCGCACGCACACACGCATTACCCCAGGCCCTCAAGCAGACGCACGCACCCCTGTTGGAGTGCGATATCTGTCATTGTGTTGCAATAGACAATCTTTGAAGGATGTGTTCTTTAGTTGTGGTTTCCGGTTTGTCACTGAAAAATAAAGAGGAGTGGCACCTCGTCTCGTGAACAGAGAGCGCAAGTGAGTGCGCTGCACCGAGCTGAAGGCAGCACAGAGACAAGCGCGCAGCACTGACGCTTCAGGGTCAGAAGCAGAGCAGTGGCACCGAGGCAGAGCGGCGGCGTACAAGTGGCGAGCCGGTAGCGGTGACCAGGAGTGGCGAGGCAGCAAGACGGCGGCACAGTTACACCGTTAGTGAACCCGGGCACCAGGGACCTAGGTACGTGCCCGTGGGTACTGGTGTGTTAGGCCGTGCCGCCAGCCCAACAAATGTCTGCAGCGTTGCACTGCGGACCTCGCTTGCACCCCCTGGTCGTGAAGGCAGACAGGATCGTTACCGACCTGAGGGAGGACATCCGCCGGCTGTCGAAGGAGCTCAGGGACAAAGACGATCTGCTGGAGCAGGCCCAGATGCTGGCCGAGGGACAATCCATGATCATCTCGTCCTTCATGAACACCACCGCTCCAGAACCCTGGGCTCCTTCCTGCTCTACTCCAGACCATCAGCGCTCCTGGGCGGAGGTGGTAGTGCGGGGCCAAAAGCCCAAGCCCACCGCGGCCTCCACTACCCTTCTCGAACCGCTTCCATGCCCTGGTGCAGTATGACAACGACAGCCCGGCGGGTGGTGAGGGTCCGTGGCCTGCTGCTGCCTCTGCTGTTCCCGTGTCCTCTGGTGGGTCCGCAGCTCACCACCACAATACCCCGGAAGCCACGCTGCCAGACACCACCAGGTACCGCCGTCGCTCCGCCACAGCTCCGGATCACTTCACCCCAGCCCCAGAGACGGATTTCTCCACCGTGGTCCTGGCCCACTCCACCTCGGCCCCAGAGAAGGACCTCCCTGCCGCGACCCTGGAGAAGGAGCTCACCGCCCCGGCCTCGGATCACTTCGACGCGGCCCGGGCCTACTTCACCTCGGCCCCCGGAGAAGGAGCTCCCTGCCGCGACCCTGGAGAAGGAGCGCATCGCCCTGGCCTCGGTTCACTCCGCCGCAGCCCGGGCCTACTCCACCTCGGCCCCGGAGAAGAAGCTCCCTGCCGCGGCCCCGGATCACTCCACCGTGGCCCTGGAGCCGGACCGCTCCCCGCCGGTCCCAGAGCAGCGGTGATCACCGCGGCCTCAGTTGCCCGCCTGCAGCTGATCAGGAAGGCAGTGAGGAGGCATTCCTGGAGCCACCACCACAGGGAGAACCGTGTCCACCACTCCGGGGAGAGCCAGAACCAGGACCAGGCCCAGGACCACCGCTCCAGGAGCGAGGTTGCTGCCGGCGGCTCCGCTGCGCCGACGGAGCACTCCCCAGCCCCAGACACCGACATTGTCGCCCCACAGCCGCCCCCGCCCCGTCCCCTCTTTTCCCCCACATCTCTCCTGGTTGGGGACAGTAGCATCAGGAATATTCGCTCTTTTAATGCCGTCACGCGGTGTATTCCTGGTGCTACTGTCAAGGTCCTCCACGGACTCCCGGAGCTCCTGCAGTCCCTCCCCTCCACTGTCCGCCGGGTCATCGTGCACGTCGGCACTAGCAACATGGCCTGGCAGCAGTCGGAGGTCACCAAGCAGGATTTTAAAGACCTTTTTAACCTGTTGGAGAGCTGTGGAAGGTCAGTTTTTATCTCTGGACCTTTGCCGACCTTCTCCAGGGGAGCTGAAGGCTTCTCCAGACTGCTCAGCCTCAACACCTGGCTTCAGCGCTCCTGCACAGCCTCCAATTTTTATTTCATAGACAATTTTAATCTTTTCTGGAACCGCCCAGCTTTTTATCACCAGGACGGACTTCACCCGAGCCGCTGGGCAGCTCCATCTTAGCAGGTAACATTCAGCACACAGTCCACACATCCCCCACTGACTGACTACCTGCAAGCCCCCCCATCCACCACACGCCGCACACACCCCTCACACACCCTTACTGCCACTGGACACACCACACATGGTACATAATATCTCAGTTATCACCTCGTGCAGACACCACATCCCCCCGGACTGTTCTTAAATGCAAAAGGACTCTTTTATCAGTAAAAGTCCACCAAGAGCGCACGTCCAGCCCGCCCACCACCATTAATATGGCCCTGCTGAATGTTCGCTCTCTTTTAAACAAATCTTTTATTATAAATGATCTTATTTTAGACAAAAACTTGGACAGTCTGTTTTTAACTGAGACATGGCTTGGCACTGATGCACCTGTTATCCTCACTGAGGCTTCCCCACTGAGTTTTAACTTTTTATTTTCAACCAGACAGGGTAAGAGGGGTGGAGGGACTGCTTCCATTTTAAAAAAAACTCATTTAGCGTGTGTGCAGTGGCTTTTAATACTTTTCTTTTGAGTACCACGCCTTTATTTTTAGCAGTCCCCCGACCCTGTGTTTAACAGTATACAGACCCCCTCAGTACTCTAGTCTTTTTATTAGTGAATTTTCAGAACTTTTAACAATAACTCATTCTAAATATAGTAGAATTTTAATAACTGGTGATTTTAACTTACATGTTGATGACATCTCGGACACTATGGTCCAGAAAACTTTTAAAGTGTTTAGATTTTAAACAGCATGTCACACAGCCAACTCACAACAGAGGACACACCCTGGACCTGGTTCTAACCCGGTCTGTCCATCAGTGTGTCCTCTGTTGTTGACCTGGCTGTGTCTGACCACTTCTGTATGTCTTTTAACATCACCAGTTTTAACCAGCAGGAAGCCCCGGTGAGAACAGTGAGGAGACGCTGCCTTTCTCCTGAAGTGGCTGCAAATTTTATAGAGATCTTGTGGGGCACTCCTGCTGTGATTTTACCTGCACCCTGTGATTTTATCATTGATGATTTTAACAGTAAACTGAAGTCCAGTCTGGACTCAGTAGCTCCACTTTTAACTAAAACTATCAAGGGCCATTCTAAACCCCCGTGGAGGAAGAATGATATAATCAATAAACTGAAAAGAAACTGCATGAGTGCTGAAAGAAGGTGGAGGAAATCCTAGTTGACTGTACATCATCAGATTTGACGTCAACAACTCAAAATTTACAATAATGCAGTTAAACGGGCCCAAACTTCCCACTTCTCTCAACTTATTTCAGACAATAAAGACAACCCCCGCTTCCTCTTCTCCACCTTCAACATTTTAACTGGCACTAATTTTAATAAAGCTTTTAAGGAGCCAACAGACGCTCTCTGTAAAGACTATGCAGACCACTTCAGAACTAAAATCATGGACATCAGGTCTAGTCTTTTACCTCAACAGGTTTTATCAGTGAACACAGCTGAACCGTTGTCCATGCCTGAGGATACACTGGACAGTTTGGACCTGGTTGATGAAGGACTCTTGGTCCAGTTTTCTCCCAAGTAAAATCTACAACCTGCCTTCTAGATCCCATCCCCACACCACTTTTTAAATCATTTGATGGATTCCTGGAGGAACAGATTTTAAATATCTTGAACTGCTCTCTTCAGACGGGCGTCTTCCCCACTGCCTTTAAAACGGCGGTGGTAAAGCCCCTTCTGAAGAAGAGCAATTTAGACCCCGATGTTTTCAATAACTACAGACCAGTACCCAACTTACCGTTTTTAAGTAAAGTTTTAGAAAGACTGGTTTTTAACCAAGTCAATGACTTTTTAATGATAAATAACATTTTAGAAAGACATCAGTCTGGTTTTAGAGCGAACCACAGTACCGAGACGCCCTTTTAAAGATTTTAAATGATATCAGGAGGAATTTCGATAATAAAAAACTCACAGTGTTGGTTCTACTGGACCTGAGTGCCGCCTTCGACACAGTAGAACATCACATTTTAATAAATAGACTGAGTCACCTGGTGGGCCTCTCTGGTACTGTTCTTAACTGGTTCAGTTCTTATCTCACAGATCGATGTTTTTATGTAAGTATGGATACTTGTTCCTCAGGAACCCATGAAACTGGGTGTGGGGCTCCCCAAGATTCAATTTTAAGGTCCCATACTTTTTAATCTCTACATGCTTCCACTTGGGGACATCATCAGGAGACACGGCATCAGCTTCCATAGTTATGCTGACGATACTCAGCTGTACATCGCCGTGTCTCCTGATGACTAAGGGCCAATAGAAACCCTTTTTAACTGGATTTCAGACATCAAGTCATGGATGGCAGTGAACTTCCTTGCACCCTCTGATTTAACTGACTTGTTTTTACCGTATCGACCCTCGCAGGCCCTGAGGTCCTCTGGCAGCGCCTTATTGTGTGTTCCTAAAGCAAGAACCAAGACTCATGGTGAGGCGGCTTTTATTCACTATGGCCCCCGACTGTGGAACAGCCTGCCGGAGAACCTCAGGACTGCAGAGACTGCTGATATTTTTAAAGGGAGGTTGAAAACACACCTTTTTAATCAGGCTTTTAATTGACCTTTTATAGTCCTCTTATTCCATTTTTATTTATGTAATTTTATTCTATTTTATTATGTACTTTCAACTTGTTTTACTTTTTTACTTTGTAATCCTATCTGATTATTTTATTTTAATTTCGTATCATATTTGATCATGTTTTAGCTGTTTGATTCCAGTGTTTCCTCAGAAGGGTCCTTCACACCAGGAGTTGGTCCTGGTCCAACGCTGGGGTTACTGTGCCCAGGTCCTCTGGTCCTGGCTGGCCTGGGGGGCTCCACACTTCGGTGTGCGGGTTTCCTTGGTCTGTCGGGGTCGGGGGTTGGGCGCTGGAGCCCCAGTATTAATTGACCCTTGATTTCTCCTGGTGTGGGCACCCCACTGGTAGTGTTTTCCCAAGATGCTCAGTGCCATGCCATGTCTCATTAATGGGAGAATGTGTGTGTGTGTGTGTGTGTGTGTGTGTGTGTGTGTGTGTGTGTGTGCATGCATGTGCGTGTGTGCGCTTGCGTGTGTGTGTGTGTGTGTGGTGCATACAGTTTGATGGCGCGGATTTTTATTCTTTTTGTTTTTATGACTTGCTTTACTGTTCAGCACTTTGCATTGTTTTTATTAATATGAAAAGTGCTATATAAATAAAATCTGATTTGATGTATGAGGCAGACATGTCTACGATGGATGGAGCAACCGGAGGAATTTCCTGCGCAAGGAGAGGAGCTTACCCTGCAGAAGATTTAACAACCCCGAATTGATTGTTCGCCACCCCGCTCGGCGGGTGCATGCCTCTGTCGCCGCAACCCGTAGCCCCCCCACATCCATCCGTAGTGGTCTTCTTTCGGAACTCTGCTAAGACACAAATGACAGTCATTGCACCAACCACAGTCTCCAGCTTGGCAGGAGAACATTTATCACTGAAACACCAAATGCCTGACTCAGACTCAGACTCAGACCCAGACTCCCTGAATCAAACACAAAAACATGCAGGTTTACTGCAGAGGAGGAAGAGACGAGCTACACAACCAGAAAGCCCTGATGGGCTCATGAGTTCATGAGGCCTCATTTGTCCATCGCTCTGGACCAAGTGATCTCTTCACTTGTTGGTCCTGAAGGCTCCAGATATTCTGTCATCTCTCAGGAGCTGCCTGGCCTGGAGCAGGTTCCCAACGTTCTCGAGGAGCATTCTGACCAGCCACAGTGTGGACAGGGAGTCTGTGCTATTGAGGACCGAGATAGCAGACACATCAGGAGGTTTCATCTGGACAAACGATTTCAGGCTCTTCCTGAGGACACAGTGGCAGTGCCCTCTTGTGGACACAGCTGCAAACAGCACCTTTGTGGATTCAGAAGGATCAGTCCGCTGGGAGCAGATTCTGTGGGATCTGAGGAGTTGAGATTTGGCTCATCCAGCAAAGGTGTGGCTTGGATGAAAACCGGCTTTATACAAGAGGGTGTGGGTGTTGGCAGGCTCAAAGAAAACTCGAATATCCCATCAGAGAGTGTGTGGAGAGATTTTCCATTTGGATGTGGGTGTTGTGACTGTCCAAGAAGACTTTAAAACCCCGCTCTGAATGGCACCACACTCCCCAGATGTCTGCAGGGCCCAGGTCTCCCAGTCAGTCGTCAACATGTTGGTGGTTGCGGGGGGCAAACTCCTTCTTCATTGCCATTCCTTTCACCTGCAGGCAAAAGTCACCACTGAGCTGAAAGAAATTTCTGGTCAGGTTCATCTCCACCAGCTTCAACAGTCATTGGCCAGGTCTGGTCTTATCTAGGTAAATCATCATATATCATTAGATTAGGGTTAGGGTTAGAGTAACCCTAACTCGAGGATTATGTAATCATGTAACAAGCCTGGATTACATCGACCATCAACTGGGATGGAGTGACAGACTTCAGGAACCAGGAAGGAGTGACCTTCCGCCGACAGCTGTCACCCACAACTTGGCTCAGTACCAACTATGAAGCACAGGACACGGACAAGAAAAGCTGTTGACAGCAGCCAGTCACTTCAATGGAAACAGACACGCTCCCCGTTGGGGAATCGAACCCCGGTCTGCACGGCGGCCGCATGTGGCTCAGCTGAACTCCCTTAACTTCCCCCATTCATTTTCAATGGGAGTGTCTTTCAGTACAGATTCAATACTCGTTTTCACCACTAGAGCAAAAACGGGGGCGCTGTTTCGCTCCTTCCTCAGAGTTAAGGAAAGCAGTTGTTGTTGTTGTGTGTTTATCAGTCAGAGAGAGAGGAGCGTCGACTTTTATCAGATTTACAACTTTATCTCAAAGACCAGGACTGCCAGAGAATGAAGTACTGGAACCAGGAAGTTGTGACTGACTACATGAACCAGGACATGGTGACAGACTACCAGAAAAATGAAGTAGTGATGGACTCCTGGAACCAGGAAGTTGTGACAAGCTACCAGAAGCAAGTGGCCACAGGCCGCAGGAACCAGGAAGAAGAGACGGCTTGCAGGAACCACCAAGTAATGACGGACTGCCACAAGCGGGAAGTGGTGACCAACGACTGAAAGCATTAAGCAGAGACAGACTACTAGAACCAGGAAGGTACTTACCAGTTGTACTTTTCTTCAGAATGAAAACTGTTGACGACAGGACAGTAACTGCACTCTGCATATTCCTCTTTCAGTATGACCAGCAGATGTAGACTCTGCTTTTCATCCTGGGCATGACTGCCTTGTCATTGAAGACCTGGATCACTCAGGAACTTCAACAGGTCCAGCTGAGGCACATTAAAAGCCCTGCTGCATTGGCCGGGAATCGAGCCCGGGCCTCCCGCGTGGCAGGCGAGAATTCTACCACTGAACCACCAATGCCAGTATGCGGACAAAATTTCACCATGAGAAGACATCTGGTCCAACCGCAGTGACCTCTGAGCCCCTGCCCCCAACACCGTGACCATAACTCCTCCGGTCACGCCGGTTGGACTCAGTGGACAGCAAGGCACCTCTCCTCGTTAGTATAGTGGTGAGTATCCCCGCCTGTCACGCGGGAGACCGGGGTTCAATTCCCCGACGGGGAGTGTCTTTCTTATCACCCATCAACGTTGGCCTTCTTGCTGTCCCTCACTGGATTTCCATGGTGTTTTCTGTGCCTCTGACACCTTGGGCTCACACCCTTGTGTTCTTCTAAGAGCTTTCCATTGTTCTCCACACGATGTACAGCCATACCAAGCTGATCTAACATTAAGAAACCTCACGACTGTCTTTCGGCCGTTGCCAGATGCTAATTAACAAATGTCTTCTTTCGGAACTCTGCTAAGACACAAATGACAGTCATTGCACCAACCACAGTCTCCAGCTTGGCAGGAGAACATTTATCACTGAAACACCAAATGCCTGACTCAGACTCAGACTCAGACCCAGACTCCCTGAATCAAACACAAAAACATGCAGGTTTACTGCAGAGGAGGAAGAGACGAGCTACACAACCAGAAAGCCCTGATGGGCTCATGAGTTCACGAGGCCTCATTTGTCCATCGCTCTGGACCAAGTGATCTCTTCACTTGTTGGTCCTGAAGGCTCCAGATATTCTGTCATCTCTCAGGAGCTGCCTGGCCTGGAGCAGGTTCCCAACGTTCTCGAGGAGCATTCTGACCAGCCACAGTGTGGACAGGGAGTCTGTGCTATTGAGGACCGAGATAGCAGACACATCAGGAGGTTTCATCTGGACAAACGATTTCAGGCTCTTCCTGAGGACACAGTGGCAGTGCCCTCTTGTGGACACAGCTGCAAACAGCACCTTTGTGGATTCAGAAGGATCAGTCCGCTGGGAGCAGATTCTGTGGGATCTGAGGAGTTGAGATTTGGCTCATCCAGCAAAGGTGTGGCTTGGATGAAAACCGGCTTTATACAAGAGGGTGTGGGTGTTGGCAGGCTCAAAGAAAACTCGAATATCCCATCAGAGAGTGTGTGGAGAGATTTTCCATTTGGATGTGGGTGTTGTGACTGTCCAAGAAGACTTTAAAACCCCGCTCTGAATGGCACCACACTCCCCAGATGTCTGCAGGGCCCAGGTCTCCCAGTCAGTCGTCAACATGTTGGTGGTTGCGGGGGGCAAACTCCTTCTTCATTGCCATTCCTTTCACCTGCAGGCAAAAGTCACCACTGAGCTGAAAGAAATTTCTGGTCAGGTTCATCTCCACCAGCTTCAACAGTCATTGGCCAGGTCTGGTCTTATCTAGGTAAATCATCATATATCATTAGATTAGGGTTAGGGTTAGAGTAACCCTAACTCGAGGATTATGTAATCATGTAACAAGCCTGGATTACATCGACCATCAACTGGGATGGAGTGACAGACTTCAGGAACCAGGAAGGAGTGACCTTCCGCCGACAGCTGTCACCCACAACTTGGCTCAGTACCAACTATGAAGCACAGGACACGGACAAGAAAAGCTGTTGACAGCAGCCAGTCACTTCAATGGAAACAGACACGCTCCCCGTTGGGGAATCGAACCCCGGTCTGCACGGCGGCCGCATGTGGCTCAGCTGAACTCCCTTAACTTCCCCCATTCATTTTCAATGGGAGTGTCTTTCAGTACAGATCCAATACTCGTTTTCACCACTAGAGCAAAAATGGGGGCGCTGTTTCGCTCCTTCCTCAGAGTTAAGGAAAGCAGTTGTTGTTGTTGTGTGTTTATCAGTCAGAGAGAGAGGAGCGTCGACTTTTATCAGATTTACAACTTTATCTCAAAGACCAGGACTGCCAGAGAATGAAGTACTGGAACCAGGAAGTTGTGACTGACTACATGAACCAGGACATGGTGACAGACTACCAGAAAAATGAAGTAGTGATGGACTCCTGGAACCAGGAAGTTGTGACAAGCTACCAGAAGCAAGTGGCCACAGGCCGCAGGAACCAGGAAGAAGAGACGGCTTGCAGGAACCACCAAGTAATGACGGACTGCCACAAGCGGGAAGTGGTGACCAACGACTGAAAGCATTAAGCAGAGACAGACTACTAGAACCAGGAAGGTACTTACCAGTTGTACTTTTCTTCAGAATGAAAACTGTTGACGACAGGACAGTAACTGCACTCTGCATATTCCTCTTTCAGTATGACCAGCAGATGTAGACTCTGCTTTTCATCCTGGGCATGACTGCCTTGTCATTGAAGACCTGGATCATTCAGGAACTTCAACAGGTCCAGCTGAGGCAGATTAAAAGCCCTGCTGCATTGGCCGGGAATCGAGCCCGGGCCTCCCGCGTGGCAGGCGAGAATTCTACCACTGAACCACCAATGCCAGTATGCGGACAAAATTTCACCATGAGAAGACATCTGGTCCAACCGCAGTGACCTCTGAGCCCCTGCCCCCAACACCGTGACCATAACTCCTCCGGTCACGCCGGTTGGACTCAGTGGACAGCAAGGCACCTCTCCTCGTTAGTATAGTGGTGAGTATCCCCGCCTGTCACGCGGGAGACCGGGGTTCAATTCCCCGACGGGGAGTGTCTTTCTTATCACCCATCAACGTTGGCCTTCTTGCTGTCCCTCACTGGATTTCCATGGTGTTTTCTGTGCCTCTGACACCTTGGGCTCACACCCTTGTGTTCTTCTAAGAGCTTTCCATTGTTCTCCACACGATGTACAGCCATACCAAGCTGATCTAACATTAAGAAACCTCACGACTGTCTTTCGGCCGTTGCCAGATGCTAACTAACAAATGTCTTCTTTCGGAACTCTGCTAAGACACAAATGACAGTCATTGCACCAACCACAGTCTCCAGCTTGGCAGGAGAACATTTATCACTGAAACACCAAATGCCTGACTCAGACTCAGACTCAGACCCAGACTCCCTGAATCAAACACAAAAACATGCAGGTTTACTGCAGAGGAGGAAGAGACGAGCTACACAACCAGGAAGCCCTGATGGGCTCATGAGTTCATGAGGCCTCATTTGTCCATCGCTCTGGACCAAGTGATCTCTTCACTTGTTGGTCCTGAAGGCTCCAGATATTCTGTCATCTCTCAGGAGCTGCCTGGCCTGGAGCAGGTTCCCAACGTTCTCGAGGAGCATTCTGACCAGCCACAGTGTGGACAGGGAGTCTGTGCTATTGAGGACCGAGATAGCAGACACATCAGGAGGTTTCACCTGGACAAACGATTTCAGGCTCTTCCTGAGGACACAGTGGCAGTGCCCTCTTGTGGACACAGCTGCAAACAGCACCTTTGTGGATTCAGAAGGATCAGTCCGCTGGGAGCAGATTCTGTGGGATCTGAGGAGTTGAGATTTGGCTCATCCAGCAAAGGTGTGGCTTGGATGAAAACCGGCTTTATACAAGAGGGTGTGGGTGTTGGCAGGCTCAAAGAAAACTCGAATATCCCATCAGAGAGTGTGTGGAGAGATTTTCCATTTGGATGTGGGTGTTGTGACTGTCCAAGAAGACTTTAAAACCCCGCTCTGAATGGCACCACACTCCCCAGATGTCTGCAGGGCCCAGGTCTCCCAGTCAGTCGTCAACATGTTGGTGGTTGCGGGGGGCAAACTCCTTCTTCATTGCCATTCCTTTCACCTGCAGGCAAAAGTCACCACTGAGCTGAAAGAAATTTCTGGTCAGGTTCATCTCCACCAGCTTCAACAGTCATTGGCCAGGTCTGGTCTTATCTAGGTAAATCATCATATATCATTAGATTAGGGTTAGGGTTAGAGTAACCCTAACTCGAGGATTATGTAATCATGTAACAAGCCTGGATTACATCGACCATCAACTGGGATGGAGTGACAGACTTCAGGAACCAGGAAGGAGTGACCTTCCGCCGACAGCTGTCACCCACAACTTGGCTCAGTACCAACTATGAAGCACAGGACACGGACAAGAAAAGCTGTTGACAGCAGCCAGTCACTTCAATGGAAACAGACACGCTCCCCGTTGGGGAATCGAACCCCGGTCTGCACGGCGGCCGCATGTGGCTCAGCTGAACTCCCTTAACTTCCCCCATTCATTTTCAATGGGAGTGTCTTTCAGTACAGATCAATACTCGTTTTCACCACTAGAGCAAAAATGGGGGCGCTGTTTCGCTCCTTCCTCAGAGTTAAGGAAAGCAGTTGTTGTTGTTGTGTGTTTATCAGTCAGAGAGAGAGGAGCGTCGACTTTTATCAGATTTACAACTTTATCTCAAAGACCAGGACTGCCAGAGAATGAAGTACTGGAACCAGGAAGTTGTGACTGACTACATGAACCAGGACATGGTGACAGACTACCAGAAAAATGAAGTAGTGATGGACTCCTGGAACCAGGAAGTTGTGACAAGCTACCAGAAGCAAGTGGCCACAGGCCGCAGGAACCAGGAAGAAGAGACGGCTTGCAGGAACCACCAAGTAATGACGGACTGCCACAAGCGGGAAGTGGTGACCAACGACTGAAAGCATTAAGCAGAGACAGACTACTAGAACCAGGAAGGTACTTACCAGTTGTACTTTTCTTCAGAATGAAAACTGTTGACGACAGGACAGTAACTGCACTCTGCATATTCCTCTTTCAGTATGACCAGCAGATGTAGACTCTGCTTTTCATCCTGGGCATGACTGCCTTGTCATTGAAGACCTGGATCACTCAGGAACTTCAACAGGTCCAGCTGAGGCAGATTAAAAGCCCTGCTGCATTGGCCGGGAATCGAGCCCGGGCCTCCCGCGTGGCAGGCGAGAATTCTACCACTGAACCACCAATGCCAGTATGCGGACAAAATTTCACCATGAGAAGACATCTGGTCCAACCGCAGTGACCTCTGAGCCCCTGCCCCCAACACCGTGACCATAACTCCTCCGGTCACGCCGGTTGGACTCAGTGGACAGCAAGGCACCTCTCCTCGTTAGTATAGTGGTGAGTATCCCCGCCTGTCACGCGGGAGACCGGGGTTCAATTCCCCGACGGGGAGTGTCTTTCTTATCACCCATCAACGTTGGCCTTCTTGCTGTCCCTCACTGGATTTCCATGGTGTTTTCTGTGCCTCTGACACCTTGGGCTCACACCCTTGTGTTCTTCTAAGAGCTTTCCATTGTTCTCCACACGATGTACAGCCATACCAAGCTGATCTAACATTAAGAAACCTCACGACTGTCTTTCGGCCGTTGCCAGATGCTAACTAACAAATGTCTTCTTTCGGAACTCTGCTAAGACACAAATGACAGTCATTGCACCAACCACAGTCTCCAGCTTGGCAGGAGAACATTTATCACTGAAACACCAAATGCCTGACTCAGACTCAGACTCAGACCCAGACTCCCTGAATCAAACACAAAAACATGCAGGTTTACTGCAGAGGAGGAAGAGACGAGCTACACAACCAGGAAGCCCTGATGGGCTCATGAGTTCATGAGGCCTCATTTGTCCATCGCTCTGGACCAAGTGATCTCTTCACTTGTTGGTCCTGAAGGCTCCAGATATTCTGTCATCTCTCAGGAGCTGCCTGGCCTGGAGCAGGTTCCCAACGTTCTCGAGGAGCATTCTGACCAGCCACAGTGTGGACAGGGAGTCTGTGCTATTGAGGACCGAGATAGCAGACACATCAGGAGGTTTCACCTGGACAAACGATTTCAGGCTCTTCCTGAGGACACAGTGGCAGTGCCCTCTTGTGGACACAGCTGCAAACAGCACCTTTGTGGATTCAGAAGGATCAGTCCGCTGGGAGCAGATTCTGTGGGATCTGAGGAGTTGAGATTTGGCTCATCCAGCAAAGGTGTGGCTTGGATGAAAACCGGCTTTATACAAGAGGGTGTGGGTGTTGGCAGGCTCAAAGAAAACTCGAATATCCCATCAGAGAGTGTGTGGAGAGATTTTCCATTTGGATGTGGGTGTTGTGACTGTCCAAGAAGACTTTAAAACCCCGCTCTGAATGGCACCACACTCCCCAGATGTCTGCAGGGCCCAGGTCTCCCAGTCAGTCGTCAACATGTTGGTGGTTGCGGGGGGCAAACTCCTTCTTCATTGCCATTCCTTTCACCTGCAGGCAAAAGTCACCACTGAGCTGAAAGAAATTTCTGGTCAGGTTCATCTCCACCAGCTTCAACAGTCATTGGCCAGGTCTGGTCTTATCTAGGTAAATCATCATATATCATTAGATTAGGGTTAGGGTTAGAGTAACCCTAACTCGAGGATTATGTAATCATGTAACAAGCCTGGATTACATCGACCATCAACTGGGATGGAGTGACAGACTTCAGGAACCAGGAAGGAGTGACCTTCCGCCGACAGCTGTCACCCACAACTTGGCTCAGTACCAACTATGAAGCACAGGACACGGACAAGAAAAGCTGTTGACAGCAGCCAGTCACTTCAATGGAAACAGACACGCTCCCCGTTGGGGAATCGAACCCCGGTCTGCACGGCGGCCGCATGTGGCTCAGCTGAACTCCCTTAACTTCCCCCATTCATTTTCAATGGGAGTGTCTTTCAGTACAGATCCAATACTCGTTTTCACCACTAGAGCAAAAATGGGGGCGCTGTTTCGCTCCTTCCTCAGAGTTAAGGAAAGCAGTTGTTGTTGTTGTGTGTTTATCAGTCAGAGAGAGAGGAGCGTCGACTTTTATCAGATTTACAACTTTATCTCAAAGACCAGGACTGCCAGAGAATGAAGTACTGGAACCAGGAAGTTGTGACTGACTACATGAACCAGGACATGGTGACAGACTACCAGAAAAATGAAGTAGTGATGGACTCCTGGAACCAGGAAGTTGTGACAAGCTACCAGAAGCAAGTGGCCACAGGCCGCAGGAACCAGGAAGAAGAGACGGCTTGCAGGAACCACCAAGTAATGACGGACTGCCACAAGCGGGAAGTGGTGACCAACGACTGAAAGCATTAAGCAGAGACAGACTACTAGAACCAGGAAGGTACTTACCAGTTGTACTTTTCTTCAGAATGAAAACTGTTGACGACAGGACAGTAACTGCACTCTGCATATTCCTCTTTCAGTATGACCAGCAGATGTAGACTCTGCTTTTCATCCTGGGCATGACTGCCTTGTCATTGAAGACCTGGATCACTCAGGAACTTCAACAGGTCCAGCTGAGGCAGATTAAAAGCCCTGCTGCATTGGCCGGGAATCGAGCCCGGGCCTCCCGCGTGGCAGGCGAGAATTCTACCACTGAACCACCAATGCCAGTATGCGGACAAAATTTCACCATGAGAAGACATCTGGTCCAACCGCAGTGACCTCTGAGCCCCTGCCCCCAACACCGTGACCATAACTCCTCCGGTCACGCCGGTTGGACTCAGTGGACAGCAAGGCACCTCTCCTCGTTAGTATAGTGGTGAGTATCCCCGCCTGTCACGCGGGAGACCGGGGTTCAATTCCCCGACGGGGAGTGTCTTTCTTATCACCCATCAACGTTGGCCTTCTTGCTGTCCCTCACTGGATTTCCATGGTGTTTTCTGTGCCTCTGACACCTTGGGCTCACACCCTTGTGTTCTTCTAAGAGCTTTCCATTGTTCTCCACACGATGTACAGCCATACCAAGCTGATCTCACATTAAGAAACCTCACGACTGTCTTTCGGCCGTTGCCAGATGCTAATTAACAAATGTCTTCTTTCGGAACTCTGCTAAGACACAAATGACAGTCATTGCACCAACCACAGTCTCCAGCTTGGCAGGAGAACATTTATCACTGAAACACCAAATGCCTGACTCAGACTCAGACTCAGACCCAGACTCCCTGAATCAAACACAAAAAACATGCAGGTTTACGGCAGAGGAGGAAGAGACGAGCTACACAACCAGGAAGCCCTGATGGGCTCATGAGTTCATGAGGCCTCATTTGTCCATCGCTCTGGACCAAGTGATCTCTTCACTTGTTGGTCCTGAAGGCTCCAGATATTCTGTCATCTCTCAGGAGCTGCCTGGCCTGGAGCAGGTTCCCAACGTTCTCGAGGAGCATTCTGACCAGCCACAGTGTGGACAGGGAGTCTGTGCTATTGAGGACCGAGATAGCAGACACATCAGGAGGTTTCACCTGGACAAACGATTTCAGGCTCTTCCTGAGGACACAGTGGCAGTGCCCTCTTGTGGACACAGCTGCAAACAGCACCTTTGTGGATTCAGAAGGATCAGTCCGCTGGGAGCAGATTCTGTGGGATCTGAGGAGTTGAGATTTGGCTCATCCAGCAAAGGTGTGGCTTGGATGAAAACCGGCTTTATACAAGAGGGTGTGGGTGTTGGCAGGCTCAAAGAAAACTCGAATATCCCATCAGAGAGTGTGTGGAGAGATTTTCCATTTGGATGTGGGTGTTGTGACTGTCCAAGAAGACTTTAAAACCCCGCTCTGAATGGCACCACACTCCCCAGATGTCTGCAGGGCCCAGGTCTCCCAGTCAGTCGTCAACATGTTGGTGGTTGCGGGGGGCAAACTCCTTCTTCATTGCCATTCCTTTCACCTGCAGGCAAAAGTCACCACTGAGCTGAAAGAAATTTCTGGTCAGGTTCATCTCCACCAGCTTCAACAGTCATTGGCCAGGTCTGGTCTTATCTAGGTAAATCATCATATATCATTAGATTAGGGTTAGGGTTAGAGTAACCCTAACTCGAGGATTATGTAATCATGTAACAAGCCTGGATTACATCGACCATCAACTGGGATGGAGTGACAGACTTCAGGAACCAGGAAGGAGTGACCTTCCGCCGACAGCTGTCACCCACAACTTGGCTCAGTACCAACTATGAAGCACAGGACACGGACAAGAAAAGCTGTTGACAGCAGCCAGTCACTTCAATGGAAACAGACACGCTCCCCGTTGGGGAATCGAACCCCGGTCTGCACGGCGGCCGCATGTGGCTCAGCTGAACTCCCTTAACTTCCCCCATTCATTTTCAATGGGAGTGTCTTTCAGTACAGATCCAATACTCGTTTTCACCACTAGAGCAAAAATGGGGGCGCTGTTTCGCTCCTTCCTCAGAGTTAAGGAAAGCAGTTGTTGTTGTTGTGTGTTTATCAGTCAGAGAGAGAGGAGCGTCGACTTTTATCAGATTTACAACTTTATCTCAAAGACCAGGACTGCCAGAGAATGAAGTACTGGAACCAGGAAGTTGTGACTGACTACATGAACCAGGACATGGTGACAGACTACCAGAAAAATGAAGTAGTGATGGACTCCTGGAACCAGGAAGTTGTGACAAGCTACCAGAAGCAAGTGGCCACAGGCCGCAGGAACCATGAAGAAGAGACGGCTTGCAGGAACCACCAAGTAATGACGGACTGCCACAAGCGGGAAGTGGTGACCAACGACTGAAAGCATTAAGCAGAGACAGACTACTAGAACCAGGAAGGTACTTACCAGTTGTACTTTTCTTCAGAATGAAAACTGTTGACGACAGGACAGTAACTGCACTCTGCATATTCCTCTTTCAGTATGACCAGCAGATGTAGACTCTGCTTTTCATCCTGGGCATGACTGCCTTGTCATTGAAGACCTGGATCACTCAGGAACTTCAACAGGTCCAGCTGAGGCAGATTAAAAGCCCTGCTGCATTGGCCGGGAATCGAGCCCGGGCCTCCCGCGTGGCAGGCGAGAATTCTACCACTGAACCACCAATGCCAGTATGCGGACAAAATTTCACCATGAGAAGACATCTGGTCCAACCGCAGTGACCTCTGAGCCCCTGCCCCCAACACCGTGACCGTAACTCCTCCGGTCACGCCGGTTGGACTCAGTGGACAGCAAGGCACCTCTCCTCGTTAGTATAGTGGTGAGTATCCCCGCCTGTCACGCGGGAGACCGGGGTTCAATTCCCCGACGGGGAGTGTCTTTCTTATCACCCATCAACGTTGGCCTTCTTGCTGTCCCTCACTGGATTTCCATGGTGTTTTCTGTGCCTCTGACACCTTGGGCTCACACCCTTGTGTTCTTCTAAGAGCTTTCCATTGTTCTCCACACGATGTACAGCCATACCAAGCTGATCTCACATTAAGAAACCTCACGACTGTCTTTCGGCCGTTGCCAGATGCTAATTAACAAATGTCTTCTTTCGGAACTCTGCTAAGACACAAATGACAGTCATTGCACCAACCACAGTCTCCAGCTTGGCAGGAGAACATTTATCACTGAAACACCAAATGCCTGACTCAGACTCAGACTCAGACCCAGACTCCCTGAATCAAACACAAAAACATGCAGGTTTACTGCAGAGGAGGAAGAGACGAGCTACACAACCAGGAAGCCCTGATGGGCTCATGAGTTCATGAGGCCTCATTTGTCCATCGCTCTGGACCAAGTGATCTCTTCACTTGTTGGTCCTGAAGGCTCCAGATATTCTGTCATCTCTCAGGAGCTGCCTGGCCTGGAGCAGGTTCCCAACGTTCTCGAGGAGCATTCTGACCAGCCACAGTGTGGACAGGGAGTCTGTGCTATTGAGGACCGAGATAGCAGACACATCAGGAGGTTTCACCTGGACAAACGATTTCAGGCTCTTCCTGAGGACACAGTGGCAGTGCCCTCTTGTGGACACAGCTGCAAACAGCACCTTTGTGGATTCAGAAGGATCAGTCCGCTGGGAGCAGATTCTGTGGGATCTGAGGAGTTGAGATTTGGCTCATCCAGCAAAGGTGTGGCTTGGATGAAAACCGGCTTTATACAAGAGGGTGTGGGTGTTGGCAGGCTCAAAGAAAACTCGAATATCCCATCAGAGAGTGTGTGGAGAGATTTTCCATTTGGATGTGGGTGTTGTGACTGTCCAAGAAGACTTTAAAACCCCGCTCTGAATGGCACCACACTCCCCAGATGTCTGCAGGGCCCAGGTCTCCCAGTCAGTCGTCAACATGTTGGTGGTTGCGGGGGGCAAACTCCTTCTTCATTGCCATTCCTTTCACCTGCAGGCAAAAGTCACCACTGAGCTGAAAGAAATTTCTGGTCAGGTTCATCTCCACCAGCTTCAACAGTCATTGGCCAGGTCTGGTCTTATCTAGGTAAATCATCATATATCATTAGATTAGGGTTAGGGTTAGAGTAACCCTAACTCGAGGATTATGTAATCATGTAACAAGCCTGGATTACATCGACCATCAACTGGGATGGAGTGACAGACTTCAGGAACCAGGAAGGAGTGACCTTCCGCCGACAGCTGTCACCCACAACTTGGCTCAGTACCAACTATGAAGCACAGGACACGGACAAGAAAAGCTGTTGACAGCAGCCAGTCACTTCAATGGAAACAGACACGCTCCCCGTTGGGGAATCGAACCCCGGTCTGCACGGCGGCCGCATGTGGCTCAGCTGAACTCCCTTAACTTCCCCCATTCATCTTCAATGGGAGTGTCTTTCAGTACAGATTCAATACTCGTTTTCACCACTAGAGCAAAAATGGGGGTGCTGTTTCGCTCCTTCCTCAGAGTTAAGGAAAGCAGTTGTTGTTGTTGTGTGTTTATCAGTCAGAGAGAGAGGAGCGTCGACTTTTATCAGATTTACAACTTTATCTCAAAGACCAGGACTGCCAGAGAATGAAGTACTGGAACCAGGAAGTTGTGACTGACTACATGAACCAGGACATGGTGACAGACTACCAGAAAAATGAAGTAGTGATGGACTCCTGGAACCAGGAAGTTGTGACAAGCTACCAGAAGCAAGTGGCCACAGGCCGCAGGAACCAGGAAGAAGAGACGGCTTGCAGGAACCACCAAGTAATGACGGACTGCCACAAGCGGGAAGTGGTGACCAACGACTGAAAGCATTAAGCAGAGACAGACTACTAGAACCAGGAAGGTACTTACCAGTTGTACTTTTCTTCAGAATGAAAACTGTTGACGACAGGACAGTAACTGCACTCTGCATATTCCTCTTTCAGTATGACCAGCAGATGTAGACTCTGCTTTTCATCCTGGGCATGACTGCCTTGTCATTGAAGACCTGGATCACTCAGGAACTTCAACAGGTCCAGCTGAGGCAGATTAAAAGCCCTGCTGCATTGGCCGGGAATCGAGCCCGGGCCTCCCGCGTGGCAGGCGAGAATTCTACCACTGAACCACCAATGCCAGTATGCGGACAAAATTTCACCATGAGAAGACATCTGGTCCAACCGCAGTGACCTCTGAGCCCCTGCCCCCAACACCGTGACCATAACTCCTCCGGTCACGCCGGTTGGACTCAGTGGACAGCAAGGCACCTCTCCTCGTTAGTATAGTGGTGAGTATCCCCGCCTGTCACGCGGGAGACCGGGGTTCAATTCCCCGACGGGGAGTGTCTTTCTTATCACCCATCAACGTTGGCCTTCTTGCTGTCCCTCACTGGATTTCCATGGTGTTTTCTGTGCCTCTGACACCTTGGGCTCACACCCTTGTGTTCTTCTAAGAGCTTTCCATTGTTCTCCACACGATGTACAGCCATACCAAGCTGATCTCACATTAAGAAACCTCACGACTGTCTTTCGGCCGTTGCCAGATGCTAATTAACAAATGTCTTCTTTCGGAACTCTGCTAAGACACAAATGACAGTCATTGCACCAACCACAGTCTCCAGCTTGGCAGGAGAACATTTATCACTGAAACACCAAATGCCTGACTCAGACTCAGACTCAGACCCAGACTCCCTGAATCAAACACAAAAACATGCAGGTTTACTGCAGAGGAGGAAGAGACGAGCTACACAACCAGGAAGCCCTGATGGGCTCATGAGTTCATGAGGCCTCATTTGTCCATCGCTCTGGACCAAGTGATCTCTTCACTTGTTGGTCCTGAAGGCTCCAGATATTCTGTCATCTCTCAGGAGCTGCCTGGCCTGGAGCAGGTTCCCAACGTTCTCGAGGAGCATTCTGACCAGCCACAGTGTGGACAGGGAGTCTGTGCTATTGAGGACCGAGATAGCAGACACATCAGGAGGTTTCATCCTGGACAAACGATTTCAGGCTCTTCCTGAGGACACAGTGGCAGTGCCCTCTTGTGGACACAGCTGCAAACAGCACCTTTGTGGATTCAGAAGGATCAGTCCGCTGGGAGCAGATTCTGTGGGATCTGAGGAGTTGAGATTTGGCTCATCCAGCAAAGGTGTGGCTTGGATGAAAACCGGCTTTATACAAGAGGGTGTGGGTGTTGGCAGGCTCAAAGAAAACTCGAATATCCCATCAGAGAGTGTGTGGAGAGATTTTCCATTTGGATGTGGGTGTTGTGACTGTCCAAGAAGACTTTAAAACCCCGCTCTGAATGGCACCACACTCCCCAGATGTCTGCAGGGCCCAGGTCTCCCAGTCAGTCGTCAACATGTTGGTGGTTGCGGGGGGCAAACTCCTTCTTCATTGCCATTCCTTTCACCTGCAGGCAAAAGTCACCACTGAGCTGAAAGAAATTTCTGGTCAGGTTCATCTCCACCAGCTTCAACAGTCATTGGCCAGGTCTGGTCTTATCTAGGTAAATCATCATATATCATTAGATTAGGGTTAGGGTTAGAGTAACCCTAACTCGAGGATTATGTAATCATGTAACAAGCCTGGATTACATCGACCATCAACTGGGATGGAGTGACAGACTTCAGGAACCAGGAAGGAGTGACCTTCCGCCGACAGCTGTCACCCACAACTTGGCTCAGTACCAACTATGAAGCACAGGACACGGACAAGAAAAGCTGTTGACAGCAGCCAGTCACTTCAATGGAAACAGACACGCTCCCCGTTGGGGAATCGAACCCCGGTCTGCACGGCGGCCGCATGTGGCTCAGCTGAACTCCCTTAACTTCCCCCATTCATCTTCAATGGGAGTGTCTTTCAGTACAGATCCAATACTCGTTTTCACCACTAGAGCAAAAATGGGGGTGCTGTTTCGCTCCTTCCTCAGAGTTAAGGAAAGCAGTTGTTGTTGTTGTGTGTTTATCAGTCAGAGAGAGAGGAGCGTCGACTTTTATCAGATTTACAACTTTATCTCAAAGACCAGGACTGCCAGAGAATGAAGTACTGGAACCAGGAAGTTGTGACTGACTACATGAACCAGGACATGGTGACAGACTACCAGAAAAATGAAGTAGTGATGGACTCCTGGAACCAGGAAGTTGTGACAAGCTACCAGAAGCAAGTGGCCACAGGCCGCAGGAACCAGGAAGAAGAGACGGCTTGCAGGAACCACCAAGTAATGACGGACTGCCACAAGCGGGAAGTGGTGACCAACGACTGAAAGCATTAAGCAGAGACAGACTACTAGAACCAGGAAGGTACTTACCAGTTGTACTTTTCTTCAGAATGAAAACTGTTGACGACAGGACAGTAACTGCACTCTGCATATTCCTCTTTCAGTATGACCAGCAGATGTAGACTCTGCTTTTCATCCTGGGCATGACTGCCTTGTCATTGAAGACCTGGATCACTCAGGAACTTCAACAGGTCCAGCTGAGGCAGATTAAAAGCCCTGCTGCATTGGCCGGGAATCGAGCCCGGGCCTCCCGCGTGGCAGGCGAGAATTCTACCACTGAACCACCAATGCCAGTATGCGGACAAAATTTCACCATGAGAAGACATCTGGTCCAACCGCAGTGACCTCTGAGCCCCTGCCCCCAACACCGTGACCATAACTCCTCCGGTCACGCCGGTTGGACTCAGTGGACAGCAAGGCACCTCTCCTCGTTAGTATAGTGGTGAGTATCCCCGCCTGTCACGCGGGAGACCGGGGTTCAATTCCCCGACGGGGAGTGTCTTTCTTATCACCCATCAACGTTGGCCTTCTTGCTGTCCCTCACTGGATTTCCATGGTGTTTTCTGTGCCTCTGACACCTTGGGCTCACACCCTTGTGTTCTTCTAAGAGCTTTCCATTGTTCTCCACACGATGTACAGCCATACCAAGCTGATCTCACATTAAGAAACCTCACGACTGTCTTTCGGCCGTTGCCAGATGCTAATTAACAAATGTCTTCTTTCGGAACTCTGCTAAGACACAAATGACAGTCATTGCACCAACCACAGTCTCCAGCTTGGCAGGAGAACATTTATCACTGAAACACCAAATGCCTGACTCAGACTCAGACTCAGACCCAGACTCCCTGAATCAAACACAAAAACATGCAGGTTTACTGCAGAGGAGGAAGAGACGAGCTACACAACCAGGAAGCCCTGATGGGCTCATGAGTTCATGAGGCCTCATTTGTCCATCGCTCTGGACCAAGTGATCTCTTCACTTGTTGGTCCTGAAGGCTCCAGATATTCTGTCATCTCTCAGGAGCTGCCTGGCCTGGAGCAGGTTCCCAACGTTCTCGAGGAGCATTCTGACCAGCCACAGTGTGGACAGGGAGTCTGTGCTATTGAGGACCGAGATAGCAGACACATCAGGAGGTTTCACCTGGACAAACGATTTCAGGCTCTTCCTGAGGACACAGTGGCAGTGCCCTCTTGTGGACACAGCTGCAAACAGCACCTTTGTGGATTCAGAAGGATCAGTCCGCTGGGAGCAGATTCTGTGGGATCTGAGGAGTTGAGATTTGGCTCATCCAGCAAAGGTGTGGCTTGGATGAAAACCGGCTTTATACAAGAGGGTGTGGGTGTTGGCAGGCTCAAAGAAAACTCGAATATCCCATCAGAGAGTGTGTGGAGAGATTTTCCATTTGGATGTGGGTGTTGTGACTGTCCAAGAAGACTTTAAAACCCCGCTCTGAATGGCACCACACTCCCCAGATGTCTGCAGGGCCCAGGTCTCCCAGTCAGTCGTCAACATGTTGGTGGTTGCGGGGGACAAACTCCTTCTTCATTGCCATTCCTTTCACCTGCAGGCAAAAGTCACCACTGAGCTGAAAGAAATTTCTGGTCAGGTTCATCTCCACCAGCTTCAACAGTCATTGGCCAGGTCTGGTCTTATCTAGGTAAATCATCATATATCATTAGATTAGGGTTAGGGTTAGAGTAACCCTAACTCGAGGATTATGTAATCATGTAACAAGCCTGGATTACATCGACCATCAACTGGGATGGAGTGACAGACTTCAGGAACCAGGAAGGAGTGACCTTCCGTCGACAGCTGTCACCCACAACTTGGCTCAGTACCAACTATGAAGCACAGGACACGGACAAGAAAAGCTGTTGACAGCAGCCAGTCACTTCAATGGAAACAGACACGCTCCCCGTTGGGGAATCGAACCCCGGTCTGCACGGCGGCCGCATGTGGCTCAGCTGAACTCCCTTAACTTCCCCCATTCATTTTCAATGGGAGTGTCTTTCAGTACAGATCCAATACTCGTTTTCACCACTAGAGCAAAAATGGGGGCGCTGTTTCGCTCCTTCCTCAGAGTTAAGGAAAGCAGTTGTTGTTGTTGTGTGTTTATCAGTCAGAGAGAGAGGAGCGTCGACTTTTATCAGATTTACAACTTTATCTCAAAGACCAGGACTGCCAGAGAATGAAGTACTGGAACCAGGAAGTTGTGACTGACTACATGAACCAGGACATGGTGACAGACTACCAGAAAAATGAAGTAGTGATGGACTCCTGGAACCAGGAAGTTGTGACAAGCTACCAGAAGCAAGTGGCCACAGGCCGCAGGAACCATGAAGAAGAGACGGCTTGCAGGAACCACCAAGTAATGACGGACTGCCACAAGCGGGAAGTGGTGACCAACGACTGAAAGCATTAAGCAGAGACAGACTACTAGAACCAGGAAGGTACTTACCAGTTGTACTTTTCTTCAGAATGAAAACTGTTGACGACAGGACAGTAACTGCACTCTGCATATTCCTCTTTCAGTATGACCAGCAGATGTAGACTCTGCTTTTCATCCTGGGCATGACTGCCTTGTCATTGAAGACCTGGATCACTCAGGAACTTCAACAGGTCCAGCTGAGGCAGATTAAAAGCCCTGCTGCATTGGCCAGGAATCGAGCCCGGGCCTCCCGCGTGGCAGGCGAGAATTCTACCACTGAACCACCAATGCCAGTATGCGGACAAAATTTCACCATGAGAAGACATCTGGTCCAACCGCAGTGACCTCTGAGCCCCTGCCCCCAACACCGTGACCATAACTCCTCCGGTCACGCCGGTTGGACTCAGTGGACAGCAAGGCACCTCTCCTCGTTAGTATAGTGGTGAGTATCCCCGCCTGTCACGCGGGAGACCGGGGTTCAATTCCCCGACGGGGAGTGTCTTTCTTATCACCCATCAACGTTGGCCTTCTTGCTGTCCCTCACTGGATTTCCATGGTGTTTTCTGTGCCTCTGACACCTTGGGCTCACACCCTTGTGTTCTTCTAAGAGCTTTCCATTGTTCTCCACACGATGTACAGCCATACCAAGCTGATCTCACATTAAGAAACCTCACGACTGTCTTTCGGCCGTTGCCAGATGCTAATTAACAAATGTCTTCTTTCGGAACTCTGCTAAGACACAAATGACAGTCATTGCACCAACCACAGTCTCCAGCTTGGCAGGAGAACATTTATCACTGAAACACCAAATGCCTGACTCAGACTCAGACTCAGACCCAGACTCCCTGAATCAAACACAAAAACATGCAGGTTTACTGCAGAGGAGGAAGAGACGAGCTACACAACCAGGAAGCCCTGATGGGCTCATGAGTTCATGAGGCCTCATTTGTCCATCGCTCTGGACCAAGTGATCTCTTCACTTGTTGGTCCTGAAGGCTCCAGATATTCTGTCATCTCTCAGGAGCTGCCTGGCCTGGAGCAGGTTCCCAACGTTCTCGAGGAGCATTCTGACCAGCCACAGTGTGGACAGGGAGTCTGTGCTATTGAGGACCGAGATAGCAGACACATCAGGAGGTTTCACCTGGACAAACGATTTCAGGCTCTTCCTGAGGACACAGTGGCAGTGCCCTCTTGTGGACACAGCTGCAAACAGCACCTTTGTGGATTCAGAAGGATCAGTCCGCTGGGAGCAGATTCTGTGGGATCTGAGGAGTTGAGATTTGGCTCATCCAGCAAAGGTGTGGCTTGGATGAAAACCGGCTTTATACAAGAGGGTGTGGGTGTTGGCAGGCTCAAAGAAAACTCGAATATCCCATCAGAGAGTGTGTGGAGAGATTTTCCATTTGGATGTGGGTGTTGTGACTGTCCAAGAAGACTTTAAAACCCCGCTCTGAATGGCACCACACTCCCCAGATGTCTGCAGGGCCCAGGTCTCCCAGTCAGTCGTCAACATGTTGGTGGTTGCGGGGGGCAAACTCCTTCTTCATTGCCATTCCTTTCACCTGCAGGCAAAAGTCACCACTGAGCTGAAAGAAATTTCTGGTCAGGTTCATCTCCACCAGCTTCAACAGTCATTGGCCAGGTCTGGTCTTATCTAGGTAAATCATCATATATCATTAGATTAGGGTTAGGGTTAGAGTAACCCTAACTCGAGGATTATGTAATCATGTAACAAGCCTGGATTACATCGACCATCAACTGGGATGGAGTGACAGACTTCAGGAACCAGGAAGGAGTGACCTTCCGCCGACAGCTGTCACCCACAACTTGGCTCAGTACCAACTATGAAGCACAGGACACGGACAAGAAAAGCTGTTGACAGCAGCCAGTCACTTCAATGGAAACAGACACGCTCCCCGTTGGGGAATCGAACCCCGGTCTGCACGGCGGCCGCATGTGGCTCAGCTGAACTCCCTTAACTTCCCCCATTCATTTTCAATGGGAGTGTCTTTCAGTACAGATCCAATACTCGTTTTCACCACTAGAGCAAAAATGGGGGCGCTGTTTCGCTCCTTCCTCAGAGTTAAGGAAAGCAGTTGTTGTTGTTGTGTGTTTATCAGTCAGAGAGAGAGGAGCATCGACTTTTATCAGATTTACAACTTTATCTCAAAGACCAGGACTGCCAGAGAATGAAGTACTGGAACCAGGAAGTTGTGACTGACTACATGAACCAGGACATGGTGACAGACTACCAGAAAAATGAAGTAGTGATGGACTCCTGGAACCAGGAAGTTGTGACAAGCTACCAGAAGCAAGTGGCCACAGGCCGCAGGAACCAGGAAGAAGAGACGGCTTGCAGGAACCACCAAGTAATGACGGACTGCCACAAGCGGGAAGTGGTGACCAACGACTGAAAGCATTAAGCAGAGACAGACTACTAGAACCAGGAAGGTACTTACCAGTTGTACTTTTCTTCAGAATGAAAACTGTTGACGACAGGACAGTAACTGCACTCTGCATATTCCTCTTTCAGTATGACCAGCAGATGTAGACTCTGCTTTTCATCCTGGGCATGACTGCCTTGTCATTGAAGACCTGGATCACTCAGGAACTTCAACAGGTCCAGCTGAGGCAGATTAAAAGCCTTAAAAGCCCTGCTGCATTGGCCGGGAATCGAGCCCGGGCCTCCCGCGTGGCAGGCGAGAATTCTACCACTGAACCACCAATGCCAGTATGCGGACAAAATTTCACCATGAGAAGACATCTGGTCCAACCGCAGTGACCTCTGAGCCCCTGCCCCCAACACCGTGACCATAACTCCTCCGGTCACGCCGGTTGGACTCAGTGGACAGCAAGGCACCTCTCCTCGTTAGTATAGTGGTGAGTATCCCCGCCTGTCACGCGGGAGACCGGAGTTCAATTCCCCGACGGGGAGTGTCTTTCTTATCACCCATCAACGTTGGCCTTCTTGCTGTCCCTCACTGGATTTCCATGGTGTTTTCTGTGCCTCTGACACCTTGGGCTCACACCCTTGTGTTCTTCTAAGAGCTTTCCATTGTTCTCCACACGATGTACAGCCATACCAAGCTGATCTCACATTAAGAAACCTCACGACTGTCTTTCGGCCGTTGCCAGATGCTAATTAACAAATGTCTTCTTTCGGAACTCTGCTAAGACACAAATGACAGTCATTGCACCAACCACAGTCTCCAGCTTGGCAGGAGAACATTTATCACTGAAACACCAAATGCCTGACTCAGACTCAGACTCAGACCCAGACTCCCTGAATCAAACACAAAAACATGCAGGTTTACTGCAGAGGAGGAAGAGACGAGCTACACAACCAGGAAGCCCTGATGGGCTCATGAGTTCATGAGGCCTCATTTGTCCATCGCTCTGGACCAAGTGATCTCTTCACTTGTTGGTCCTGAAGGCTCCAGATATTCTGTCATCTCTCAGGAGCTGCCTGGCCTGGAGCAGGTTCCCAACGTTCTCGAGGAGCATTCTGACCAGCCACAGTGTGGACAGGGAGTCTGTGCTATTGAGGACCGAGATAGCAGACACATCAGGAGGTTTCATCTGGACAAACGATTTCAGGCTCTTCCTGAGGACACAGTGGCAGTGCCCTCTTGTGGACACAGCTGCAAACAGCACCTTTGTGGATTCAGAAGGATCAGTCCGCTGGGAGCAGATTCTGTGGGATCTGAGGAGTTGAGATTTGGCTCATCCAGCAAAGGTGTGGCTTGGATGAAAACCGGCTTTATACAAGAGGGTGTGGGTGTTGGCAGGCTCAAAGAAAACTCGAATATCCCATCAGAGAGTGTGTGGAGAGATTTTCCATTTGGATGTGGGTGTTGTGACTGTCCAAGAAGACTTTAAAACCCCGCTCTGAATGGCACCACACTCCCCAGATGTCTGCAGGGCCCAGGTCTCCCAGTCAGTCGTCAACATGTTGGTGGTTGCGGGGGGCAAACTCCTTCTTCATTGCCATTCCTTTCACCTGCAGGCAAAAGTCACCACTGAGCTGAAAGAAATTTCTGGTCAGGTTCATCTCCACCAGCTTCAACAGTCATTGGCCAGGTCTGGTCTTATCTAGGTAAATCATCATATATCATTAGATTAGGGTTAGGGTTAGAGTAACCCTAACTCGAGGATTATGTAATCATGTAACAAGCCTGGATTACATCGACCATCAACTGGGATGGAGTGACAGACTTCAGGAACCAGGAAGGAGTGACCTTCCGCCGACAGCTGTCACCCACAACTTGGCTCAGTACCAACTATGAAGCACAGGACACGGACAAGAAAAGCTGTTGACAGCAGCCAGTCACTTCAATGGAAACAGACACGCTCCCCGTTGGGGAATCGAACCCCGGTCTGCACGGCGGCCGCATGTGGCTCAGCTGAACTCCCTTAACTTCCCCCATTCATTTTCAATGGGAGTGTCTTTCAGTACAGATTCAATACTCGTTTTCACCACTAGAGCAAAAATGGGGGCGCTGTTTCGCTCCTTCCTCAGAGTTAAGGAAAGCAGTTGTTGTTGTTGTGTGTTTATCAGTCAGAGAGAGAGGAGCGTCGACTTTTATCAGATTTACAACTTTATCTCAAAGACCAGGACTGCCAGAGAATGAAGTACTGGAACCAGGAAGTTGTGACTGACTACATGAACCAGGACATGGTGACAGACTACCAGAAAAATGAAGTAGTGATGGACTCCTGGAACCAGGAAGTTGTGACAACCTACCAGGAGCAAGTGGCCACAGGCCGCAGGAACCAGGAAGAAGAGACGGCTTGCAGGAACCACCAAGTAATGACGGACTGCCACAAGCGGGAAGTGGTGACCAACGACTGAAAGCATTAAGCAGAGACAGACTACTAGAACCAGGAAGGTACTTACCAGTTGTACTTTTCTTCAGAATGAAAACTGTTGACGACAGGACAGTAACTGCACTCTGCATATTCCTCTTTCAGTATGACCAGCAGATGTAGACTCTGCTTTTCATCCTGGGCATGACTGCCTTGTCATTGAAGACCTGGATCACTCAGGAACTTCAACAGGTCCAGCTGAGGCAGATTAAAAGCCCTGCTGCATTGGCCGGGAATCGAGCCCGGGCCTCCCGCGTGGCAGGCGAGAATTCTACCACTGAACCACCAATGCCAGTATGCGGACAAAATTTCACCATGAGAAGACATCTGGTCCAACCGCAGTGACCTCTGAGCCCCTGCCCCCAACACCGCGACCATAACTCCTCCGGTCACGCCGGTTGGACTCAGTGGACAGCAAGGCACCTCTCCTCGTTAGTATAGTGGTGAGTATCCCCGCCTGTCACGCGGGAGACCGGGGTTCAATTCCCCGACGGGGAGTGCCTTTCTTATCACCCATCAACGTTGGCCTTCTTGCTGTCCCTCACTGGATTTCCATGGTGTTTTCTGTGCCTCTGACACCTTGGGCTCACACCCTTGTGTTCTTCTAAGAGCTTTCCATTGTTCTCCACACGATGTACAGCCATACCAAGCTGATCTAACATTAAGAAACCTCACGACTGTCTTTCGGCCGTTGCCAGATGCTAATTAACAAATGTCTTCTTTCGGAACTCTGCTAAGACACAAATGACAGTCATTGCACCAACCACAGTCTCCAGCTTGGCAGGAGAACATTTATCACTGAAACACCAAATGCCTGACTCAGACTCAGACTCAGACCCAGACTCCCTGAATCAAACACAAAAACATGCAGGTTTACTGCAGAGGAGGAAGAGACGAGCTACACAACCAGGAAGCCCTGATGGGCTCATGAGTTCATGAGGCCTCATTTGTCCATCGCTCTGGACCAAGTGATCTCTTCACTTGTTGGTCCTGAAGGCTCCAGATATTCTGTCATCTCTCAGGAGCTGCCTGGCCTGGAGCAGGTTCCCAACGTTCTCGAGGAGCATTCTGACCAGCCACAGTGTGGACAGGGAGTCTGTGCTATTGAGGACCGAGATAGCAGACACATCAGGAGGTTTCATCTGGACAAACGATTTCAGGCTCTTCCTGAGGACACAGTGGCAGTGCCCTCTTGTGGACACAGCTGCAAACAGCACCTTTGTGGATTCAGAAGGATCAGTCCGCTGGGAGCAGATTCTGTGGGATCTGAGGAGTTGAGATTTGGCTCATCCAGCAAAGGTGTGGCTTGGATGAAAACCGGCTTTATACAAGAGGGTGTGGGTGTTGGCAGGCTCAAAGAAAACTCGAATATCCCATCAGAGAGTGTGTGGAGAGATTTTCCATTTGGATGTGGGTGTTGTGACTGTCCAAGAAGACTTTAAAACCCCGCTCTGAATGGCACCACACTCCCCAGATGTCTGCAGGGCCCAGGTCTCCCAGTCAGTCGTCAACATGTTGGTGGTTGCGGGGGGCAAACTCCTTCTTCATTGCCATTCCTTTCACCTGCAGGCAAAAGTCACCACTGAGCTGAAAGAAATTTCTGGTCAGGTTCATCTCCACCAGCTTCAACAGTCATTGGCCAGGTCTGGTCTTATCTAGGTAAATCATCATATATCATTAGATTAGGGTTAGGGTTAGAGTAACCCTAACTCGAGGATTATGTAATCATGTAACAAGCCTGGATTACATCGACCATCAACTGGGATGGAGTGACAGACTTCAGGAACCAGGAAGGAGTGACCTTCCGCCGACAGCTGTCACCCACAACTTGGCTCAGTACCAACTATGAAGCACAGGACACGGACAAGAAAAGCTGTTGACAGCAGCCAGTCACTTCAATGGAAACAGACACGCTCCCCGTTGGGGAATCGAACCCCGGTCTGCACGGCGGCCGCATGTGGCTCAGCTGAACTCCCTTAACTTCCCCCATTCATTTTCAATGGGAGTGTCTTTCAGTACAGATTCAATACTCGTTTTCACCACTAGAGCAAAAATGGGGGCGCTGTTTCGCTCCTTCCTCAGAGTTAAGGAAAGCAGTTGTTGTTGTTGTGTGTTTATCAGTCAGAGAGAGAGGAGCGTCGACTTTTATCAGATTTACAACTTTATCTCAAAGACCAGGACTGCCAGAGAATGAAGTACTGGAACCAGGAAGTTGTGACTGACTACATGAACCAGGACATGGTGACAGACTACCAGAAAAATGAAGTAGTGATGGACTCCTGGAACCAGGAAGTTGTGACAAGCTACCAGAAGCAAGTGGCCACAGGCCGCAGGAACCAGGAAGAAGAGACGGCTTGCAGGAACCACCAAGTAATGACGGACTGCCACAAGCGGGAAGTGGTGACCAACGACTGAAAGCATTAAGCAGAGACAGACTACTAGAACCAGGAAGGTACTTACCAGTTGTACTTTTCTTCAGAATGAAAACTGTTGACGACAGGACAGTAACTGCACTCTGCATATTCCTCTTTCAGTATGACCAGCAGATGTAGACTCTGCTTTTCATCCTGGGCATGACTGCCTTGTCATTGAAGACCTGGATCACTCAGGAACTTCAACAGGTCCAGCTGAGGCAGATTAAAAGCCCTGCTGCATTGGCCGGGAATCGAGCCCGGGCCTCCCGCATGGCAGGCGAGAATTCTACCACTGAACCACCAATGCCAGTATGCCGACAAAATTTCACCATGAGAAGACACCTGGTCCAACCGCAGTGACCTCTGAGCCCCTGCCCCCAACACCGTGACCATAACTCCTCCGGTCACGCCGGTTGGACTCAGTGGACAGCAAGGCACCTCTCCTCGTTAGTATAGTGGTGAGTATCCCCGCCTGTCACGCGGGAGACCGGGGTTCAATTCCCCGACGGGGAGTGTCTTTCTTATCACCCATCAACGTTGGCCTTCTTGCTGTCCCTCACTGGATTTCCATGGTGTTTTCTGTGCCTCTGACACCTTGGGCTCACACCCTTGTGTTCTTCTAAGAGCTTTCCATTGTTCTCCACACGATGTACAGCCATACCAAGCTGATCTAACATTAAGAAACCTCACGACTGTCTTTCGGCCGTTGCCAGATGCTAATTAACAAATGTCTTCTTTCGGAACTCTGCTAAGACACAAATGACAGTCATTGCACCAACCACAGTCTCCAGCTTGGCAGGAGAACATTTATCACTGAAACACCAAATGCCTGACTCAGACTCAGACTCAGACCCAGACTCCCTGAATCAAACACAAAAACATGCAGGTTTACTGCAGAGGAGGAAGAGACGAGCTACACAACCAGGAAGCCCTGATGGGCTCATGAGTTCATGAGGCCTCATTTGTCCATCGCTCTGGACCAAGTGATCTCTTCACTTGTTGGTCCTGAAGGCTCCAGATATTCTGTCATCTCTCAGGAGCTGCCTGGCCTGGAGCAGGTTCCCAACGTTCTCGAGGAGCATTCTGACCAGCCACAGTGTGGACAGGGAGTCTGTGCTATTGAGGACCGAGATAGCAGACACATCAGGAGGTTTCATCTGGACAAACGATTTCAGGCTCTTCCTGAGGACACAGTGGCAGTGCCCTCTTGTGGACACAGCTGCAAACAGCACCTTTGTGGATTCAGAAGGATCAGTCCGCTGGGAGCAGATTCTGTGGGATCTGAGGAGTTGAGATTTGGCTCATCCAGCAAAGGTGTGGCTTGGATGAAAACCGGCTTTATACAAGAGGGTGTGGGTGTTGGCAGGCTCAAAGAAAACTCGAATATCCCATCAGAGAGTGTGTGGAGAGATTTTCCATTTGGATGTGGGTGTTGTGACTGTCCAAGAAGACTTTAAAACCCCGCTCTGAATGGCACCACACTCCCCAGATGTCTGCAGGGCCCAGGTCTCCCAGTCAGTCGTCAACATGTTGGTGGTTGCGGGGGGCAAACTCCTTCTTCATTGCCATTCCTTTCACCTGCAGGCAAAAGTCACCACTGAGCTGAAAGAAATTTCTGGTCAGGTTCATCTCCACCAGCTTCAACAGTCATTGGCCAGGTCTGGTCTTATCTAGGTAAATCATCATATATCATTAGATTAGGGTTAGGGTTAGAGTAACCCTAACTCGAGGATTATGTAATCATGTAACAAGCCTGGATTACATCGACCATCAACTGGGATGGAGTGACAGACTTCAGGAACCAGGAAGGAGTGACCTTCCGCCGACAGCTGTCACCCACAACTTGGCTCAGTACCAACTATGAAGCACAGGACACGGACAAGAAAAGCTGTTGACAGCAGCCAGTCACTTCAATGGAAACAGACACGCTCCCCGTTGGGGAATCGAACCCCGGTCTGCACGGCGGCCGCATGTGGCTCAGCTGAACTCCCTTAACTTCCCCCATTCATTTTCAATGGGAGTGTCTTTCAGTACAGATTCAATACTCGTTTTCACCACTAGAGCAAAAATGGGGGCGCTGTCTCGCTCCTTCCTCAGAGTTAAGGAAAGCAGTTGTTGTTGTTGTGTGTTTATCAGTCAGAGAGAGAGGAGCGTCGACTTTTATCAGATTTACAACTTTATCTCAAAGACCAGGACTGCCAGAGAATGAAGTACTGGAACCAGGAAGTTGTGACTGACTACATGAACCGGGACATGGTGACAGACTACCAGAAAAATGAAGTAGTGATGGACTCCTGGAACCAGGAAGTTGTGACAAGCTACCAGAAGCAAGTGGCCACAGGCCGCAGGAACCAGGAAGAAGAGACGGCTTGCAGGAACCACCAAGTAATGACGGACTGCCACAAGCGGGAAGTGGTGACCAACGACTGAAAGCATTAAGCAGAGACAGACTACTAGAACCAGGAAGGTACTTACCAGTTGTACTTTTCTTCAGAATGAAAACTGTTGACGACAGGACAGTAACTGCACTCTGCATATTCCTCTTTCAGTATGACCAGCAGATGTAGACTCTGCTTTTCATCCTGGGCATGACTGCCTTGTCATTGAAGACCTGGATCACTCAGGAACTTCAACAGGTCCAGCTGAGGCAGATTAAAAGCCCTGCTGCATTGGCCGGGAATCGAGCCCGGGCCTCCCGCGTGGCAGGCGAGAATTCTACCACTGAACCACCAATGCCAGTATGCGGACAAAATTTCACCATGAGAAGACATCTGGTCCAACCGCAGTGACCTCTGAGCCCCTGCCCCCAACACCGCGACCATAACTCCTCCGGTCACGCCGGTTGGACTCAGTGGACAGCAAGGCACCTCTCCTCGTTAGTATAGTGGTGAGTATCCCCGCCTGTCACGCGGGAGACCGGGGTTCAATTCCCCGACGGGGAGTGTCTTTCTTATCACCCATCAACGTTGGCCTTCTTGCTGTCCCTCACTGGATTTCCATGGTGTTTTCTGTGCCTCTGACACCTTGGGCTCACACCCTTGTGTTCTTCTAAGAGCTTTCCATTGTTCTCCACACGATGTACAGCCATACCAAGCTGATCTCACATTAAGAAACCTCACGACTGTCTTTCGGCCGTTGCCAGATGCTAATTAACAAATGTCTTCTTTCGGAACTCTGCTAAGACACAAATGACAGTCATTGCACCAACCACAGTCTCCAGCTTGGCAGGAGAACATTTATCACTGAAACACCAAATGCCTGACTCAGACTCAGACTCAGACCCAGACTCCCTGAATCAAACACAAAAACATGCAGGTTTACTGCAGAGGAGGAAGAGACGAGCTACACAACCAGGAAGCCCTGATGGGCTCATGAGTTCATGAGGCCTCATTTGTCCATCGCTCTGGACCAAGTGATCTCTTCACTTGTTGGTCCTGAAGGCTCCAGATATTCTGTCATCTCTCAGGAGCTGCCTGGCCTGGAGCAGGTTCCCAACGTTCTCGAGGAGCATTCTGACCAGCCACAGTGTGGACAGGGAGTCTGTGCTATTGAGGACCGAGATAGCAGACACATCAGGAGGTTTCATCTGGACAAACGATTTCAGGCTCTTCCTGAGGACACAGTGGCAGTGCCCTCTTGTGGACACAGCTGCAAACAGCACCTTTGTGGATTCAGAAGGATCAGTCCGCTGGGAGCAGATTCTGTGGGATCTGAGGAGTTGAGATTTGGCTCATCCAGCAAAGGTGTGGCTTGGATGAAAACCGGCTTTATACAAGAGGGTGTGGGTGTTGGCAGGCTCAAAGAAAACTCGAATATCCCATCAGAGAGTGTGTGGAGAGATTTTCCATTTGGATGTGGGTGTTGTGACTGTCCAAGAAGACTTTAAAACCCCGCTCTGAATGGCACCACACTCCCCAGATGTCTGCAGGGCCCAGGTCTCCCAGTCAGTTGTCAACATGTTGGTGGTTGCGGGGGGCAAACTCCTTCTTCATTGCCATTCCTTTCACCTGCAGGCAAAAGTCACCACTGAGCTGAAAGAAATTTCTGGTCAGGTTCATCTCCACCAGCTTCAACAGTCATTGGCCAGGTCTGGTCTTATCTAGGTAAATCATCATATATCATTAGATTAGGGTTAGGGTTAGAGTAACCCTAACTCGAGGATTATGTAATCATGTAACAAGCCTGGATTACATCGACCATCAACTGGGATGGAGTGACAGACTTCAGGAACCAGGAAGGAGTGACCTTCCGCCGACAGCTGTCACCCACAACTTGGCTCAGTACCAACTATGAAGCACAGGACACGGACAAGAAAAGCTGTTGACAGCAGCCAGTCACTTCAATGGAAACAGACACGCTCCCCGTTGGGGAATCGAACCCCGGTCTGCACGGCGGCCGCATGTGGCTCAGCTGAACTCCCTTAACTTCCCCCATTCATTTTCAATGGGAGTGTCTTTCAGTACAGATTCAATACTCGTTTTCACCACTAGAGCAAAAATGGGGGCGCTGTTTCGCTCCTTCCTCAGAGTTAAGGAAAGCAGTTGTTGTTGTTGTGTGTTTATCAGTCAGAGAGAGAGGAGCGTCGACTTTTATCAGATTTACAACTTTATCTCAAAGACCAGGACTGCCAGAGAATGAAGTACTGGAACCAGGAAGTTGTGACTGACTACATGAACCAGGACATGGTGACAGACTACCAGAAAAATGAAGTAGTGATGGACTCCTGGAACCAGGAAGTTGTGACAAGCTACCAGAAGCAAGTGGCCACAGGCCGCAGGAACCAGGAAGAAGAGACGGCTTGCAGGAACCACCAAGTAATGACGGACTGCCACAAGCGGGAAGTGGTGACCAACGACTGAAAGCATTAAGCAGAGACAGACTACTAGAACCAGGAAGGTACTTCCCAGTTGTACTTTTCTTCAGAATGAAAACTGTTGACGACAGGACAGTAACTGCACTCTGCATATTCCTCTTTCAGTATGACCAGCAGATGTAGACTCTGCTTTTCATCCTGGGCATGACTGCCTTGTCATTGAAGACCTGGATCACTCAGGAACTTCAACAGGTCCAGCTGAGGCAGATTAAAAGCCCTGCTGCATTGGCCGGGAATCGAGCCCGGGCCTCCCGCGTGGCAGGCGAGAATTCTACCACTGAACCACCAATGCCAGTATGCGGACAGAATTTCACCATGAGAAGACATCTGGTCCAACCGCAGTGACCTCTGAGCCCCTGCCCCCAACACCGTGACCATAACTCCTCCGGTCACGCCGGTTGGACTCAGTGGACAGCTATTATGTAATTTATACTCTGGGTTGCTTAAGTGTTGTGTATTCCTCTCCATTATTTTGTGTCTATGGTTCTAAATAAAGATGAAAAGAACATTTCGTCCTATTCCTGCATCAAAAAGGGAAAGGCATCAGCAGGCACAGAGAGAGCCAAATGGTGGTGTTGAGAGCGCCTCGGGGACAGAGCCAGATGATTTCGGAGACACTGATTTTCAGAGAGAGGCAGATGAAGAGAGTGAAGAAGCTGAGCGTGAAGAAGCTGAGACTGAAGTGGAGTGTGAGACACAGACAGAGAAGCACCGGACCATCAGGTTTGATGTTGAAAAGAAAATTTGCCTGCTTTGTGTGTGTGTGTGACTTTTTATTTTAATGTTTAGCAGGGACGATACATGCAACGTTGCCTTTAAAAATGGGAAAATGGCCGTGTATTTGCAGTATTTGTGTCTGATCAGGCTCTAGAATACAATGAAAGAACGTACTGAATACAATAAAATTACAATTAATACATTTGTTAAGTATATGCAGTGAATCAGTGTCTGAGAGCTATATGTTATATACTGTGTCCATGCAGAATTTATGTTTTCATATATTCGGTTTGTCTTTCTCCACAGACATCAGCAAATGCAAAGAAGACCCACCAATGCAGCCAGACCTAACATCATTTCCAAGGACCCTGACACGGGACAGGAGGAGGACCTTCAAGGCAGCCTGGTACCACGTCCACCCCTGGCTTGAATATTCCAAACAGCTGGACTCTGCGTATTGTTACGCTTGCAGACACTTTAGCCCTCCCAATACCCCAGACGCAGTCGTTGACTCACCAGTTGGGTTCACAAACTGGAAGAAAGCATCTTACAGAGCGGGGGGGTTTGCACTGCATGCAAGGTCTGAGCGGCACAAACAAGCCATTGTTACATGGCGGGACTATCAGAGAGCTGCAGCAGCGAATGCAACGCTGGTCAATGCCTTAAACAAGGAGCATAACGGACAGATCAGAGAAAATTGGGAATGCATAAAAACAATAGGGTAAGTGCTGTTACTTACTGCCACTCAGGACATGGCTGAAAGAGGTCACTCTGAGTCTGCAGACTCAGATAATAAAGGGAACTTCAGGGCAATTCTCAACACAATTGCTAACCACGACAAAGCTGTTAAAAAAAGGTTGACTTCCATTCATAATGCAAAGTACACAAGCAAAATCATTCAGAATGATGTTCTGGATTGCTTAGCAGATATGGTTCGAACTGAAATTACAGAAGTGAAAAACAGTGAAGTCTTCAGCATCATAGCAGATGAAACAAAAGATGTAAAGAAAAAACAACAGATCTCTCTCGTACTAAGGTACTACTACAATGGAGCTATCCAGTAAAGTTTTCTTCATTTTGAATCCACAGAGAAGCACAATACTTCAGGGCGAAGTGAGAAAATAGTCCACATACTGGAAAATCATGGTCTAGAGTACCAAAAGGACCTTGTAGGCCAAGCTTATGATGGGGCTTCTGTCATGAGTGGTAAACATTCCGGGGTCCAGGCAAGAATCAAGGAGGAAGCAAAATATGCCTTTTACATCCACTGCACCTCCCACTGTCTAAATCTAGTTTTAGTATGTAACGGGGGGGGGGGGATAGTTTAAAAGTGTATTTATTGGGAGTGTAAATAAATATTGGTGGCCGGTAAAGTATTGAAATTGGATGAGTGAGAGCAAGGTGGGACCAAACAAAGAGCAATCCAAGTAATCAAGTACAAGTTTCAGTTTATTTAAAGGTGCCTTAAGGAGTTTGCACGTTTTATGCGAAACAGCGCCCCCTGCAGGCCTTGGGCATAACACAGCTTAGTGAAAAACTCGTCCCTGTGACTCGCATGCACGGAAGAGGGGGACTCCGTCTTCACTCGTTTAGAAGCGCTCAAGTAAGATTTAAGTTTCTTTTACCTGGTGGAGTCTGTGTGGAGCTGTGGCAGTGCTAGAAGCCAGTCTGTTCTTACTTCCTGGAAGATCCTGCTCAGTTGTTGCTCACTAAGCATCTGGCGGAGTAATGGCGGACATAATGAAACCTAACCAGCCGGAGCACGCATTACTCATTCCTTTCAAATTCTCCCCAAAAAAACTCTGGTGCCGGACCGGCACTGTGACTTTCAAGTGACAATTTAGCGCTGTTAGAGGTACTGGTAATGAATATGTTAGGGCACATTGTACACAGCATTAAAAATGTGTAACATATTTATGGTGGAAAATAAGTATTTTTAAGGTTGTAAAACTCCTTAATGCACCTTTAACCTAGAATATTAGAAATTCAGCTAAAACTATAAATAATCTTAAAAGAAGAATAAAAGGTTAAAACAATACAATGGTTGAAACCATTCTGAAAGTGTCTTTAAAATACTGCGTGGGAGGTCCGCGCACTCCCAATATCAGTTCCTGGGTGCTGCTCCGGGGGCAGGGCTTCTCCACACCGCGTGGATGGAGGCTGGATTCCCAAGGCAATCCCAACGCCGTCCGGTGTGGGGTGTAGTTCCTCCTTCTCCTGTTGCTCCGACCACCAGGGGGACGTCCGGACGGTGCCTACCACATACACAAACCGGGCCAGCACAAAGCAGGGACCAAACGACTCCAAGCTCTAGGCCATGTAGTGAGCACCACACCTGACCAGTATAATACTCAGGGGCGTGGCAGGGTTTCCTCCCTGCTGCTGCATGTCAACAGTGTGTGGTGCTCGAATTGGATCGCTCCGCTGGTCCCCGTCCTGGTTCCGTCCTGGTTCCGTCCTGGTTCCGTCCTGGTTCCGTCACGGCTCCAGAGTGTGCTCCCTTGGCGGTGTGGCTGCTCTCCTCCCGGTGCGCTGCTTCCCCTGTGTCTGCTGCTCCCTTGCTGCCAACAGCCGCACTGCCTTTTATGCACCTGTCAATTTGCCACAGCCCAGGAGCGCTGATTGAACACAGGATTGGCTGGAGTCTCACATGGACAGGGGTTCCAATCAAGGTGAAAGAGGAAGAGCTTATTTCAGAAAAAAAAAAAAAAAGAAAACCAAAGGCAAACACAGCAAACCACAGCACACAAAATAAAAACAAAACCCTTTCCCAAGCATCCGATCACAAGTAGACACAGTCAAAGCTGTCCCGGAGGTAGAGGAGTTCTTCTACTTACTAGAAAAACTATATGTGTTTACATCTGGATCTGCTGTCCATCCTAAATGACTGGCTATACAAAGAGAGATGTACAAAGGTGCACCAAGAGAGCTCCAGCTTTTAAGTGACACTCACTGGACATGTCGATTTATAGCTCTACGTAACATCATGGATAGACTGCCTGCCCTAAAGCGACTGCCGCAAGAGGCAGCTCAAGAAGGTGGTGAAAGATCTGTTGAGGCTCGAGGTCTGCTGGCACTGATCGATTTTGAATTCACAGAGCATCTTGTTACACTCTGTAAAGTGTTTGGAGAAACAAAACTTCTGTCTGATATGCTACAGTCTCCAACACTTGACATTTCAAAGGCTGTAGATTTAGTTGAAGCTTTAGTTCAGACATTGAATGATTTCAGGCAGGAGCCTTTTTTTGATGATGTGTGGGATGAAGTGTTGAATGTTTTTGGGCAGTGTGATCTAACACCACCACCTGCAAAATGACAAAGAACTCTAAGCTCTAAACTCAGGGAGCACTGCGTACTGACCACTGTTGGGCAGAGAGAGTTAGGAAGAGATAAAGACGGGTTTCGTACAAACTTTTTCTACCCTGTCATTGATCTAATGCTGAGTGAGCTTGAAAGACGATTTTCTCAGAGAAACTGTGACATAATGAATGGCATCCACGCTCTAAATCCCCAAAAAGATGCATTCCTGAAAGAGACAGCTCTATTCTTATTTGCTCTAATGTATGACTCAATTATTGGTTCAAAAGGATCTTAGAAAGGAAAATACAGACTGGAATGCAGAGACCCCCCAGTACAGTGGAGCTAGTACAGTTCACTGAGCCATATAAAGAAGTGTTTTTTGAGCTCTACAGACTGTGCAAAATAGGAATTGCGATCCCAGTGAGTACTGCTTCTTGCGAGCGGAGTTTTTCTGTGTTACAGCTTGTGAGAACATACCTCAGATCCACCATGAATGATGAGAGATTAAGCAATCTGGTAGTACTGAGCATCGAGTCTAGGAGGGCAAAGGCATTGAATCTCGACTCATTTCTTGATCGGTTTGCCAGAAATCATCAAAACCGCAGAATACAGTTGCTGTAATAGGGCAGCAAATCATCAAAACCGAAAAACACAGTTCCTTGTAATAGGGCAGCCAGTATATAGCATTGTTATATTTTTGTGAAATATTATCTTTTTATATTCCTCTGAAATGTGATATTTTGAACCATTCACTCTGGTTACAATGGGTAACACTGGTTTTTTTTGGGTTTTTTTTTTTTCTTTTATAAAAATACATAAAATAAGATTTTTAATCTTTGTCTTTTTTTGCCCAGGGTTGAATGTGCCCCTCTGACAAAAACCCTGGCCTCAGCCAGGCCCCTCAGTAAAATTGGTCTAGAACCGCCACTGCCACACTGTGACCACAACTAGCATACGAGGGGGTACCCAAAAGAAAATGGAATTAGGTCATAAAATACTAATAATGTGAGTTTTGACTTCAGGCCGTCAGATGTGCTGCAGGTAAGCCTTGTGCATATCTGTGAAAAAGCTGAGCTCCCAGAGTGACACTGACGCCTGTCAGGTGCTATTTATAGCAACAGAGTGCAGCGGTGGTCTGCGATTTTTTCCAAAATGGTGACATTGACTGTGAAGCCAGAGCAGCGCAAACATTAAATTCTGCTTTTTGCTGGAAAAACAGCAGCAGAAACACTCAGCTTGTTGCAGCAAGCCTACAAGGATGCTGCTCTGGGGAAGACTCAGGTCCATGAGTGGTCCGGGGGTTTGAGAAGGGCCAGATGTCGGCGCGTCAGGTCCGCTCAGCCGTGAAAACAATGCTGAGCTGCTTCTTGGCTGTCCAGGGTCTCGTCCACAGCGAGTCTGTCCCTCCAGGTCAGACTGTAAACCAGGACTACTACAGGAAGTCCTCAGATGCTCCGTGAGGATGTGAGGAGGAAGCAGAGCGTCGTGGCGGAGTGGAGCCGGTTGATCCACCACCACAGAGCGCCAGCGGACACGGCGCTGCGCCTCACGCAGTTTCTGGAGAAGAATGGGATGAATCTCCTCTCCCATCCGCCTGATTCGCCAGATGAAGCCTCCAGTGACTTTTTCTTGTTCCCCAGGTTGAAGAAGCAGCTGAAGGGACAGCGGTTTGCAGATGTGGAGGAGGTGACAGAAAAATCGCAGCCGGCTCAAAATGGCACGATTACGCACGGGTGTCACGACACATTGGTGAAGTGGGAGACACGGCTGGAGCGCTGCATTAATGCGGATGGAGATTATTTTCAAGGCGACGGTGATGTTTTATTTTGAAATGTCAGAAATAAAAAGTTACAGTCAAATTCCGGGAACTTGTGGGTACGCCCTCGTATTTATAAATGTATCTCAAACACCAGGGGTCTATTTCACCAAGCAGGTTGAAAAAAACTCTGAGTGAAATCCTGAAATCTGTGTTGATCTACTCGGAGATGGAAAACGCTGGGTTTTCGGTTACACAACAGCTGATTGAAGTTGGATTACTCAACTTGAAGTAGTTTCACCTGGAGTTTAGCACGTGCACGACAACTATAAAAAGCCAGCATTAATGGAGCACCGATTCGACGAGTCACCATGGCAACAGAGAAACAGAGAGCGGCAGCAGCGAAGAGAGAGAGATGCCATGGCAGAAAATTGCTGCCCGTGTCAATGCATAAGTTTAAATGCAGTCCTTTATATCAGAATATTATTGAATATTAAAAATATTATTACAGGGAAACTGTTTGAATGGTTACCTATTAAGGTATGTCATTTAGTTGTAATCACGTGGGTAAGAAGCACAGCAGCTAAAGATGAAATATAAACACATTGTTCAAAAGACCTCAGCATAATCTCATTGAGGGACATCTTTTTAAGCATGTTTAACATTGTAAAGTAGCATAAATACTAAGTGGCTGATGGACTGTGTAGTTGTTTTATGTCACAAATCCATATCATGTTATGTTAAATAATTAATCCTATTTAAGCTAATATTATTATCTATTATTTGAGTATAATATTTTAAAAATGTTATTGATGCAAATATGTATTTTGTCTTTCATGTCCTTTTCTTTTTTTTGACCCAGATTATGAAGGTTCTATCTGCCTGCTGGAGCCCCTTTATGCTACAACATAGAGCTTGACATTTAGCCGACACTGAAATATTCAAATTGTCATCCTTTGTAATAGATCATGGCTGGTCAGCAGCAGGATGGTCCCTCAACTCCCACACCACAGATCAACACTGTGAGATGATGTTCTGTAAACACCAGAGGTTCATTTCATTCAGTTCATGTGCAGCTGGATCATTTAATGTCCTCTATGTATTCCCAGTTACCAGTCAAAAAATTTACAAAATCCACCTACTTAACAAGATAGAGAAATCCCTTAAAGAACAGCAGGATCTGGACCTCCAGATGAAGAAGACGAAATTGGAAACTGAGATACTGGAGCACAAGTTGCAGGTGGGTTCATGGTCACAGTGAATTATGTTCACTATTGGAACATGAACTAAACCCTTTATTTTATTTTTTTTAGTAGGAAACAAAGATGACAAAAGGAAATGTGTGCCATGTCTTTTATTTGCTGTGGCGGTGATGATGGTGGTGATTTAAACTCCAAAGTACTCTACATCTCCAGTTCTATATAAAAAACTCCCATTTGCGAAGAACCGCAGTGCAACACACAATATCTGCTGGGATGTGAGTGGCGACTACGTTTGGTTATGTTGCAAATGTATGAACAGATAAGATTGTGAAATGCAGCATATGGATTGAGACGTGAAGCGGTACCATTCAAAAAGATAACTGTCTGGAAACGTCAAAACATCTCTGCGGTCTGTGAATAATCTCCCGACGAATATTCATTTCCCGCTGCAGTAATGCTGCTCCTTCATCTGCAGGATCGCTGATAAAAGGACATGACATTTTGACAGCTACAGAAAAACTCACCAGCTGACTGAAAGAATGAGGAAGTGGATCAGCGCGTGTGGCTGAAAGGGGGCGGAGCCAGAGAGAAACTTCAGGGTTGACTGAGAAAAACCTGCTTCCAACCACGTTAGAATCACAGTGTGTTACTGCGGTAACTGACCCACAGTTTCAGTTCCCTCTCCTGGTGGAACAGGCTGGAGTTACTCCTCTGTCTCTGGTTTGAGTTCTCTCCCTTTGTGGAATGGAAATCTCAGAGTTTCCCTCATTTCCGGGTTATTGAACACAGTTTTCTTTAAACCTGCTTGGTGAAATAGACCCCAGGACTGTTCCTTCCAGTTGTTTAAAGGGAAAGCCCTGAAAACAGTTCTTCCTGACTGTGAAGGCTCTGTTTCACTGAGGGTTTTCAAGCCGGACCGTTGTGACGTAGATGTGATCCGGGCTTCCCAGTATGGTCATGCTCAGACTCGGCCCTGGCTTCTCTGTGCCTGGTGTGGTGTGTTGGTGTTAGATCCAGAGAACATGGCTCCCAGAAAATGTTTATTTGGATATCCTGGAAAGGCAGTTTTATTTGGCTTTCCTGAAGACAAAATCGCCAGGCAGCAGTGGGAATTATTTCTTTTAGAAGAAGACAAATCCTCCAGTCTCTGTCTGCCGACGGCATTTTGCTCGGCACTGTTTTGCAGAAGCGGTGAGTTAGAACTTTTCAGTGTCCTGTGTTTATTCTGTGTTAGCTATAAAAGTTATTTTAGATGGTAAGGTTGGGTGCTCGATGAAATCATCAGCTGATAGGGGAATAGCGCAAAAAAGTTAGAATTACCACCAACGTCCGAAATTAACAGCCAAACGGCAGATGAATTTTCTGTTTGGCGAGTAAATAGCGGGGTTATCTGCCACACGGGGCAAGCGGGGGAATGTTTTCTACCATAATAATAATAATAGTAAGCGTTTTGGGACGCAAAGTGTGGGATCACTACAAGTTGAAATGTAAACACAGTGCAGCATGTCTGTGGTGCATCGGAGCTATCCTAGCATAACAGCACATCGTGTGCTACACCAAGACGTAGCATGTTTATTATCAGAGCAGCGTCACTGCAGCAGGTCAGTGAAAATACAATCGTCCCATGAGGGTTTCTGTCAGACCTTCTCAGTCCGGGCGCCCCGCCCGTTCTAAATTCTGCAGTGCCTGGACAACGGACAGAAAAAAAAAAGCGCCGCGTTTGCGGCTAATTTGCAGTTGCGCATGGCGGAGCAGCAGCGGCGGCTGCTTGGACACTCCGTGTGAGCAGCGCGCTGCTCGGCATCGCTTCCCCCCGCTCGGCAACTCTCGGCATCGCTCGTCCCCCCACACACACACACACACACACACACACACACGTTCCCCCCTGGCTAAACTTTTATCCTGCAGGAAACACTGTAGATGCAAATAAATATTTTTACAATCAGCTGTTCACACGTCTGAGTCCCAGAGGAGAGCCAGCAGTCGTCACCAACTGTCTTTGAATGCACCACACCGCCGAGGAGGTCCTTGAACGCAACGCTAAATTAAATGGAAGTGATTCCACAGAAGAGGCACAACATGTTCAAAAGTTAAGGCTGGATTTCTGAAGGATGTGCCATTTCACAAACAGCTGATATGGCAACGCTTGTCAGTTATCTCGACTTCCGTACCGGCAAAATGGGTGTGACCAATCACAGCGAGTGGGATGTGCACATGGATGAGACTCGGATGGAGTCAACTGAACAGAGCGTTTTCAGAGGAAGGAGGAAAAGCAAGGAAGCGGCGCAGTAAAAGACACAGATCTAAGAAGCTTTCAGTGCCGGTTATCCTGTATAGGCCCTCTAGATGGGGCTAGAAATTAAATACAAATGAGCAAAACCAGCCGATCAACGTCCCCTTTAACTTTCTGTTGTAGAGCGGTGACATCCTCCTCCCCTTGTGATATTCTCTCCTCCGTTTTTCCATTTCTCTTCGAGTGGGATAGCAGATCTCCCTTGATGCGGCTACAGTAATAGCCTCCAGTATTTCAGTTGACTGATGGCTGAGGTCTTGTTTCAGCAAACGAATTGCATTCAGTATCTCTGCATTTGACGGCCTCTTCGTGGTTATCGTTAGCATCATGGCCAGCATCGGTCAGAGCAACAGAGTTTTGCTCTGTTGCTTTCGAAGGTGATTGTCCAGGTTTACTGGCTTTTCGTGGCATGTTTCCCCAGACTTCTTCCAAGCATAAAAGTGGGTAAAAGTTAAGTTTTAGTCATTCGATTGAGATTGAGATGGCTCCGCCTGCCACCATCGCTGCTCTGTATTTGGCATGCGGAAGTCAGCTCCGGCTGCGGTCGCTTCTGGATCATGCTGCCCTCCGGAGGCGGTATGAGCTCGGTGAGTTCCACCGTCTTGTACAGGAGCTGCGCCTGGACGGCCGGTTCCAGCGCTGCTTCAGGCTGATGCTGTGTTTCCACCAGAAGCGGTGAACAAATGCGATCGCGCACTCCGCTCGCGGCTCTCCTTGGCATCATGCCAACTGTTCTGCGTGGTCGGAGCCCTGCATGCCCTACATCAGCACATCTGTGAAGACCTCCACGCTGATAGGCTGTCCTGGCGGGAATTCGCTTGAAAAGTTCAATTATTTCAACTCGAGCGATGAGCGGCGAGTGATGAAGCGGCGGGCTTCGGGCAGCGGGCGGAGAGCGGCGAGTGGTGGGCGGGGCCGAGTGGCAGTGCAAGTCGACGGGCGCGTGGATTTTTCACAGGAAACGCTCGCAGCTGGCCGCCCGCCACGTCATCGCTCGCCATCTGCCGCCCGCCACTCAAGATTTAGCGACAATTGCGTCATTACATTGACTTTGTATGCAATCTAGTCGCCTGAAAAATTTGCGTTGCGTCCAGTGGAAACACATCGTGAGTGGGGCTCTTAGGCCTGACACCAGCGCTGGACTGGTGCCAAAAATAGACATTCTGAGCCGTGACTGTCCCACCAGGTATTGATGGACAGATGATGAAGCCTGTGAATGAAAAGAACTGGTGACAGTGCTTGTTCACTGTCTTGTTGGCTGTGTGTTTGTCTAAGAACCTTCAACCTGCACCATCCTGTTATTCTCATACTGAGCAGGAACCAAAAGACTGTTTGATCGAGTTCACCTCCTGAAGAAGTTACAGCATATGATGGGATCCTGAAATCAGGGCCAAGAGGAATGCAGGTGAAAGATGATCATTGATCAGTATAAAGATCCATAAATGGTAGATTTGTTGTTTTCGCAGACAGTTTTTTGTTGTTTTCACAGATAGTTTTGATAGACATGAATAAACTTCACAGCAACACAGAGTATTTCTTCAAATGTGACAACTTTTAAAAAGTGAAAGAAGACAGAAAGAAAAGTGAGAAAGAACAACACTTGATGGACTTAATTTGATCACAGCACTGGAATGTAACAGTGATGAGATCAATATTATTATAGATAAATAACATATTGTGATTGGCTGATATTTCCAGACGATGTACTCACCAATTAAAAGTAAACTTTGACCTCCACAGCAGCAACGCCCAATATTTCTCCAAACAAGGAAACCTTTAAGAAGTAGAAGGGGACGGAGGTGGACTGACTCAGATGATCACAGTTCTAGGGCCTTTACTCCAGAAAAACAGTTTAATCATGTTTTCTATACAGTACTTACTGAGAGGCTTCCAGAAATGAGTGACAGCATCCTATAAGAGACCGTGAGAAGTCAAGACAAATAGAAAACTAGTTTAGAAAAACGCAGTACCTCGTTCTCATATTTATTCCATCTAGTGACTTAAAGGGCAACTTCGGTTTTTTGACATCTGGACCTTATTTCTAGGTGTGTGCATGCTCATATACTCTCTCAGACAAACATCGTGCAGCTCGGAGTCCTTCAGAAGTTATTTAGATCCAACCGATGTAGCCGCACTTAGCGGGGGCCACGGCAGGGGAGCTTCAGCGCGGGACATCATCTCTGCAAAGTCGCTCATTTCGGCTGTATTTCTTTTTCCATCGCCAGTGTTATCATAAAATCAGCACGTCTACCGTCTTCAGGTGGGTCAGCTGAAGAGCTGACAGTTTTCGCTAACTTAGCCACAATTAGCTCGGATGGGAACGTTGCTGCGCTCCTCTCCCCAGCAGAGAGGCACTTTGAGTCGGCCTCGGCTGTCACGGTGCCCCGGCGTCTGACTTCCAGGGGCCGAGTTGGAAAACGGCCCTCAGCTGCTCCACGGAGGCTCCGGACACCGGCGAAGACGCACGGCTCGCGCGCGGCCGCTGGGCCGCTGGATGTCTCTCCTCGCCGGGAGGAAGCATATCTCCGCTCCCCGGCGGATGCGCGCTCCGGGCCGTCATGCGGGAGGAAGCGTATCTCTGCTCCCCGGCGGATGCGCGCTCCACGCCGGCCGCGGGACGCGTGACGACCCACCGCGCCGCGGCCGGAGCTCTCTCCTCAGCGGGAGAATCCAGATCTCCGCTCCCTAGCGGATGCGCGGTCCGGGCCGGCCGCGGGACGCGCGACGGCCCGCCGCGCTGCGGCCGGAGCTCTGTCCTCAGCGGGAGAATCCAGATCTCCGCCATCCGGCGGATGCGCGCTCCGAGCCAGGCCGCGGGACACCGCCGGAGGCCCCCCTTCCGACCGAAAGGCAACCCAGCGCTGATGGAGGAAAAAATACAGCCGAAATGAGCGACTTTGCAGAGATGATGTCCCGCGCTGAAGCTCCCCTGCCGTGGCCCCCGCTAAGTGCGGCTACATCGGTTGGATCTAAATAACTTCTGAAGGACTCCGAGCTGCACCATGTTTGTCTGAGTGAGTATATGAGCATGACACACCTAGAAATAAGGTCCAGATGTCAAAAAACCGAAGTTGCCTTTTAAGCATTCAGACCTTTAGAGATTCACAATTCCAATTGACTTATTAAAGGAATTTTCTGAGCTTGTTTGATTTCAAGTCAGAAGAAAAAGTTTTTCCTTGGGCTTTATATTTTACAATGGCTATAGAATGTATTCTAATCTCATCTGATACATTATCAAGAGTGTTTTTATCATTTCATTTTACCTCAGACTGAAAAAGCAATTGTCTAATTATTGTCCATAAGAGTTTACTGATCAGTGTCAGTAAACAAAGAACAATTTATCTGGAGCATCTATCCATCTCTTTTGAATCATCTCATCTGTGCATGTGACAATAAAACTCTTGTATCTAAAATGGGCGTCAGCACCATAGATTTATCATTAAAGAGACGTGCAGATATTTGAACACCACAACTGTCAGTGTGCTATTTCAGCACCATGGACAGCTTCGTGGATTTTACCAATCATTTGCTCAAACATGGGTCAGATAAATGTTAAAAAGTGAAGCAGACTAAACCAACAGAGTGGGAAACGAAGGATATAAGGTCAGTGATCTTCAGCGGTGATAGATGCCTGATAGCGTGAATAATCAAGTCACACATGATCAACCCAGACAGGACAACAAACAAGTGAACAAACTACATGTGTGGCCTGTCATTAGTGCAGACACGTAGGTCCACAACACAGACAGCAGTGAAAACTAAAGTCCAGACAGCCAGCATCTCTAGCAAGCTGAGCCTGTGTCTTCACAAATACTGAATATGGAACAACTTACTGATGACATTTCCATCCAGCTGTGGGGCGTTTGACTCTGATCCAGAAAAAAGTGCCAACAAAAATGTTTCCAATCCAGCAAAAAGCCACTGCAGCCAACATGAAATGTCTGGAGTCCAAACTGTCCAATATTGAAAAAACAACTACAAAAAAAAAAACTCCAGCAGTTTGAACATGCTAATTGCTAATATCCAACTTATTTCTGAACTATAGAGAGTGATGTGGCCTCATCTTCCTCTCCATCCTACAAACCTTTGAGTGACCTGGTTCTTATCAATGACAGGGTCCCTCTCTATGGACTGCAGATTGAGGCTTCAGAGTCGGACCTCTTCAGGTATGTCTGCCAAGTTTTTCTTTGATTTCAGGCTGAAACTGCATTCCATTTTTTTCTCTATTAGTCTGGTGGTGGGGCGATGGTGGCTGATATAACATCACAGAAACCCTCCAGCAGTAAAGAAAGCCCAACATGCTAACTAGCTAGCTAGCTAGCTACAGCATGAAGAAAACAAACTACCCCCAAACTCAATCTCTATCTGACCCAGGTAGACTGCAGTTCATCACTTCTTACCTGAGGTTCAGCTTCCCTCAGAGCTGTCCACTGCACCACAGGACCACTGAGAACAACCCATCATGGTGCATTCAAGGACATTAATGACAACACGTAAACTCACAAGTTGCTTCTGTTTTCGACACTTTCTGAAGTTTGTCTGTTCCACATTTCAAATCCAGACACTTTGGATCAGCAGGTCATCTAAATGAAAAGCAGCATCTTTCTTCAACAGCCCACTGGTTTTAGGAAGAGTGTAGTTATTCTATGTTTCCAGGACGGTTTCCTCTGAGCTTCACACAGGAACACATCATTCATCTTGGGGAGGTTGGGAGCAGGTTAACATCTTACTGATAGTGATTTTCACACCAGAAATGGCTGAACAGAAGTGATAAAAGCCTGTGTCGCACCAGGACAGTCCGGAACCAGGTTTGATTCTGGCGGATCAAAGTTCAAGGAAGGTCAAGAGAGAAATGTTTGGCAGGAAGAAGAGAGAGGGTAGCTGAAGAGAAGAGGATCAACCAGGAAAGACCCAGTTTCAGAACCACCACCATGGTTTTCTTCACTGGAACTTTATTTAGACAGATTGAAGAAATACTAAGAAGCAGGGATATCGCTGTGTTGGTAGAAGATAGATTATCAACCATACGAGGGGGTACCCAAAAAGGAATTTGGTCAGAAAACAATAATAATAAAGAGTTCCGACTTCTGGCCATCAGATGTGCTGCAGGTAAGCCTCGTGCACATCTGTGAGAAATCTGAGCTCCCAGAGTGACACTGACGCCTGTCAGGAGCTATTTAAAGCAACAGAGTGCAGAGGAGGTCTGCGATTTTTTCCAAAATGGCGACATTGACTGTGAAGCCAGAGCAGCGCAAACATTAAATTCTGCTTTTTGCTGGAAAAACAGCAGCAGAAACACTCAGCTTGTTGCAGCAAGCCTACAAGGATGCTGCTCTGGGGAAGACTCAGGTCCATGAGTGGTCCGGGGGTCTGAGAAGGGCCAGATGTCGGCGCGTCAGGTCCGCTCAGCCGTGAAAACAATGCTGAGCTGCTTCTTGGCTGTCCAGGGTCTCGTCCACAGCGAGTCTGTCCCTCCAGGTCAGACTGTAAACCAGGACTACTACAGGAAGTCCTCAGACGCTCCGTGAGGATGTGAGGAGGAAGCAGAGCGTCGTGGCGGAGTGGAGCCGGTTGATCCACCACCACAGAGCGCCAGCGGACACGGCGCTGCGCCTCACGCAGTTTCTGGAGAAGAATGAGATGAATCTCCTCTCCCATCCACCTGATTCTCCAGATGAAGCCTCCAGTGACTTTTTCTTGTTCCCCAAGTTGAAGAAGCAGCTGAAGGGACAGCGGTTTGCAGATGTGGAGGAGGGGACAGACAAATCGCAGCCGGCAAAAAACGGCACTTTTACGCACGGGTCTGACGACGCATTGGTGAAGTGGGAGACACGGCTGGAGCGCTGCAGTAATGCAGATGGGGATTATTTTGAAGGTGACGGTGGTGTTTTATTTTGAAATGTCAGAAATAAAACGTTATAATCAAATTCCGTTTTTTTTTTGGGTACACCCTCGTACACTCCAGTTTACACAGATCACGGAAGGATCCTGAGACAGGGAAGACTGGTTTCACATCATTAAAAATACATTCCAGAACAGGATGGCAACAAAGCTGGGAAGCTTCAGTCCCAGGTAGACATGCTGACTCAGTTCAGTGAGAGGTGGACAGGTGAACTCATGAGAGTGGTCATCTATTGAAGAACTGCAGGGAGACGGATCTGCTCCAGAGAATGTAACAAGTGTGGACAGAAGGAGGAAGAGAACTTTGCTTCATAGTCCAGAACAGAAGGTGGAGGTAATGCACCTGGAAGGCTGGTGACAGCCACCGTTAAACTGAAAGAGAAGAAGAAGAGAAGAGACAGGCTGTGTTGTGGAGTCTGATAGAGGAAAGCTGTCATCTCCTAACCCTGACAATCAGTCCAGTTCAGAGATTATCAACCAGAGACTCACTGCTGCTGGAGAAGTCTTCACCCTGTTTGAGCAACAGTTCACTAAAGGTAGCTCATCACTGCAGCAGGTGAAAATCCACAAAGAGAAGTTCTGAGAGACTTTCTGGGAGATCTGATTCAGGACGTGAAGTTTGAGCTCCAAATCTCAAGTCAAGGCAAAGAGACGAAAGGACACAGGAGAAGAGGATTAAATAATGTCACAGCTTTGTTCAGATAAAGGTCATGAAATCAGTAAATTCTCCTGTTTATTTGAAAGCCTGAGTATGTCTGAAGTTGTGATTTAAAAGAAGTGAGTGTGTCAGTCCTCAGGGATCATCCAGTTTAAAGGAAACTTGACTGATTCAGTCTCTCTTTAGAATGTCCATCAGGAAAAAAAATGTTTTTCTGCTCTGTCACAACAAATGAAAAGATCTCCAATAAATGTGGTTTCCATTCGTGTTGAACCACAGAGGCTGACAGATGGTCCCCTGGTTGGATCATGATTTTTTTTTATTATTATTATTTCTAACACTACCGCTTTATTATATGTTTAAAAAAAATGTGGCTTCAAAGATCTTTTATGTGAACGTTGAAGAAATGGAAAATGAAATGTTGATTTGTCTCCACTGGGTGTTGTTAGTATTACAGAACATTTATAGCATGCAGTGGTGATTTCCTCTTCTCAATCAATTTCTCAGACTAAAGGTTGATTTGAATCAAGGGACTGAAGATGGATATTTTGGCGTTCATCCAAACACCTTCATCAGTTGTAAGACTGAGCCAGGAGAAAACTCTCGTGAATGAATGATTAAATTCTTTATCAGGTTCTCCTTTGACAGTGATCAGTTGGTTCCGATTCCCAGAACTATTCCTGAATCTTCCTGAGAAAATGTTTTTCTCAGAAATCCCAGGCATTGTGTCTCCTTCAGAATATCTGGTGACATGTTGAGGTCTCGCAGATTCTGATTATATTGATAGTAGGACAGTCCATTCATAACGAGGTGCAGCTCATAACCTACAGTTCCCTCTGTGTCCAGTAGGAGTCAGTATGAAACCAAGTGTCTGTCTGCAGAGGTGGAGGCTGCACTGTCAGGACCACACCAAACACCATGTCATGCCCCCCCAAGACTGTTCCAACCAAATCCAACTGATTGAAGTACAAACTTACATAATGTGATGTGACTGGTATGAGGTCATTCATGTATTGATAATTTATTGATCTATTTTGAAAGGTGAAGCAGACACGAGGCTGCAGAAGAAGTGAGGCTGTGAGCTCTTTATTTGGGGCTGAACGTGGCAAATAGATATGCGGTCAAATTTCTTCCAAAACAAGAAGCCACATGAAGCCAACAACAGTACATCTCTAAAAATAGAAGCCGTGGAAACACCCGACAGATGGAGGCTGTGGGGAGCAGGGACCTCCAGCAGAGGGAACACCAAAGCTCACAGTGCAACAGAGAGGGTTCTCACACAGCAGGGGTCCAAACAGAACACAGAACATCCTCCACCGCTTCATGTGTTCCCCAGAAACATTCCAAAGAGGAACCGCAACACCGAGGCCCTGTTCACAGCGTTTGACACTGAACATGGCGACCTTACACCACAAAGCTGCCTCGAGTTCATGCAAATGCAACTTCTTGAAAAGGTTCCAACTGTGTGGAGGAGAGGCAACAGTTTAAAAAGTCTCTGACTGTGTGGAAACAGGCCTTAAATGCGATGTGTTGAAAAGACTTTTGGGTCTGCGGTGGAAACGCAACTTTTTGAAGCAGCTATAACTGTGAAAGCAGAGAAAATACTACTTTTTTCAAAAAAACACTATGTCTCTAGAAACGGGGAAAGCCGCAACATTTTGAAAAGTCTGACTTTGCAGAAATGGGAGAAAACACAACTTTATGGAACTGTTTCTGTGGAAACGAGGAAAAGCACAAATTTTTGAAAATGCCCACGCTGTGTAAATGTAGATGGTGGAAACATCGTGTGGTGAGGGAGCGTATTGTTCTCTTCAGCCTGTGCATTTGGTTTCATTACAAAAACAGCCACCAGCTTCACCTAGAGGCCCAACGTGATAACTCCATCGTTTTCAGCTTTCCTGCCATTTCCATGGAAACATTTTCAGAATGTGTGAACAGGAAACTTTTAAGAAATACAAAACACCAAAACGCTGCGTTGCCAGTTGGACTGTCATGTAAACGGGGCCTCAGCTATGAAACAGTCAGCCCAGCTAGTGGGACTCACATCAGGAGGAAAACAGCTGGATGATGGGATCAGAAGCTAGCAGCATGTCTTTCATTCTAAAGATTATTGATCAATTGATTAATACGATAACACTGCTGGAAGTTTTCAATATATGCCAAAAATCTTCTAAAACAACAAGAAACCTTTTATGATCATATTAACCAGTTTACAATGTTTTAACTCACTTTTAGTTTTAGTTCAGTTTTAGTCAGAGCTGTTATTTTACTGAAGCTATGTTAAAGTTTAAAACCAGGGCTGGAGGAACAGAGTATCCACACTTTATTTTCCTCAGAATTCCCACTTTAACATTCCAGTCCTGTAGAAAAAAAGAAAAGTAGAATCCTATTATTTTTCTCTGATTTATTTTTTAGACATTATTTCCCTAACCGTTCTGACTTTTGTGTTTTCGTAATTTCAACATTAAACTCATTAAACTTATTTCAGTTTTTGTTGCAATCAAAATCTTGATACCCAATTTTTTTTTTTTTTCATCGATTTTTTGTAGAAGTTCAGAATTTCACAATTTTCAACATGTATGACAATGTAAATATTTTGTCCAGGAGTTTTGACATTTTCCCTTCAAAATTCTGACTTTGTTTTTGGATTTTTTTTTTTTTTTAATTACTGTTTGTTTGTTCTTTAATTGTTCCTTTAAAAAATATTCTTTAAATCTTCAAGTCCTGAAAGTTCACTTTTCAATTCTGACTTTTTATGATTTGGACTTGTTTTCCACTGAATTAAATTCTCTCAATTGTTATTTTTTGTTTTGTTTTTTTTTGTTTTTTTTTTTTGGGGGGGGGATTTTACATTGTTTTGAGGACTTTTCTTTCTTTTAAATCACAATTTACATTCAAATCTTGACAGTTTTCCTCAAAATTTTCATTTTAATCTTGGGCTGACGTCTTTTCATCTGAAATTCTAATTTTAGTTTTCATAAGAATCCTGACTTTCTTCAGTCTCAGAATTTAAACCTTTTTCTCCCATAACTTCAGATTGTTTCTCCTGGAATTCTTCCTCTTGCTTGCGGCAATTTTTATTAGCTTTCTGCTTACAATTTTCTTCACAACTTTCTTCTGGAATTCCAACTTCTTCCTGGATTCTGACTTCCTCCTGGAATTCCGGCTCTTGCCCATCACTAATTAAAGTTTTATGAGTTCCTGGTTCTCCGCTGGATTCCTGAGGCAAGAAAAGTATTTTTGTTCTGATTCCGTTGGTAAGTCGGAGGGAAATCCGACTCGAGGAGCAGCTTGTTGAAGGAATACTGACGGCGAAACATCCGGTGGCACATTCTCCTCGTTCCTGCTCAGGAACACGAGGAACCACTCAACATTTGGCTTGGAGTCCGACTTCACATCAAATACAGGACATGAAACAGCGGGCGAGGGACGAGCAGCATTCCTAGGGGTTTTCTGGAAGTTTCTCCATCTCAGTAATCCTGATGTGAACGAACAAGGAAGAGGGATGAATACTGGTTCCATCTTTGGAGAGCAGGTGGATGTGACGATAACCTGGCAAAGAGACAAACCACCGCAATCAGCAACGTCTCAGTGAGACACATGAAGGCAACGTTTACCATCATCTCAAGTGAACACCAAAAACCTTCGTAGCATTCTTAGTGAATTTACATGACAATGGACCACGGAGCAACTGGACACCTCTGAAAATGGTTCCTAAGGTGGAATTTTTGAATGATAAATAAATGGGGAAAATGTAACTTGTTGAAAAAGATCCAACGCTACAGAAATGTAAAAAACACAACTTTTCGAAAATACTCTGTCTCCATGGAAATGGGGAAAATACAAGTTTATGAAAAAGTTCCAACTCCATAGAAATCAGGGGAAATGCCACAGACTTCGTAGGAACTTAGGAGTCTACAACTTTATGAAACACTCCATCTCCACGGAAATGGTGGAAAAACTCAACTTTTCTGAAATGCTGCTACTACGGATGTGTGCCGCGGTATTGGACGGATAACTCTCCCGACACACTTGAAAGGTTGTCATGGAAACGGAGCTGCTGCCCCGATGAACTAATTGCTTCAGATTCAGATTCAGGAAGACGCCAAACCCTGTGATTGGGTTGCTGTGTGCACCAGGCCTTCAGACTTTATTACTTTCTAAAGTAGTGACTGGTTTTAGCAGCTGGCCGAGGTTCGGTCTTCCCCTGGAGAAAGAGGAATGGGGATAACGTGAGGAGTGTCACCTTGCTGCACGCAGCTCAGAGGAAGCGTGTACTGGCCCACAAAGTCGTTCTTGGAGGTCTTGTCGTAGTCCTCCACCACGAAGCGCACCATGGCCAGCTCGGGGGTGTGGATGGTGAAGCGCAGCGTGTCGTACCACACCGGGTTGAACCCTGAATGCAAAGGAGGGGAACGTCTGGGTGGATCTGTGTCGATGTGAAGAGTTTCCGAAAGGAATGGTACCGTTGTTCTCGATGTATCTGGTCTCCTGCTTGGCCTGGTCCAGAGGGACTCCGTGAATCTCCACTCGAACCTGCGGGTCCACGATGGAGTCCTCCTTGATGTTGACTTTGGGCAGCTGCTGTCCGCTGATCACCTTCATCACAGACAGTCGGGTTGAAACCAGCCCATCTCTACGGATGGGCAATGCGAAGCAGAGTACCTGTACAGTGAGCACGACGGGCCGGTGGCCATCCTGCCGCCGAGGCGCCTCGGGGTCAAAGCGCTGCTCGGGGTTCGTCATGAAGCCGGGCTTCAGGACGTAGCCACAGCAGGCGTTCTGCCGGAAGAGGCCGTCATTCAGGTCCATGGCCTCGCCCGCCGTCTGGAAGTTCAGAGCAACTGGACACGCCCACACGTTTCAGCAATCATTCCAGCAAGCTCAACAAATCAACAACTTGTGTTTTCTTAACATATTAGGTCCCATTTACAAGGTGACTTTTCAAGTGACAATAGGTCGTTCTTGCGACAACGTCTGTTTCCATGGAAACAGCAGAAAAACTGAAAACCATGTAGTTAACATGGTTGGCCATGAGTTGGCGCTTTCCCCTATTTTACAGAATTGAACTGCTTTAGAAACTTTGGGATTTTCCAAGTTTCCATGCTGTCAGTCGGAGCGTGTCCAAAAAGTAGTATTTTACCCCACTATGCATGGAGACAATGTCAGTGCTTTTCCAAAAAGTACTGCTTCTCATCGTTTCCATGGAAACAAAGTTGAAGTTTTTTCAAAACACTTTGTTTTCTCCTCACTTCCATGGAAAGAGTGCTGAAGCATGTGTAAACAACTGCATTTTTCTGTGTGTAAAGTGAGATAGAGTTGGACCATTTTCCCCCAATTTTGTTTTTCTCCATTAGAGCATTTTTTTGTTTCCACAGTCAAAACATCCATCCTTCCATTATCTAACCCGCTTGTCCTTCTCAGGGTCAACGGATGGAAATTAGCCCTTGGCTATAATCTGGCATGTTTACATTCATGTTTTTTTATGTATGTTCATCAACATGCACTTTCCCAATCAAATAAATGAATAAAAGGGTCACGGGGGGCTGCAGCCAGTCCCAGCTGTTGTAGGCGAGGGCGGGGTCACCTGGACAGGTTGCCAGTCTGTCGCAGGGCAGAGTCCAAACAATTTAAAACTATTTTCATTTTTCTAAGTTCCTACGGATGCCCTGCAGAGGAGATCGGACCTTGTATTTTAGTGGCTCTGAGCACCACTGTACGCCCAAAACAACCCGGCTGTTTTCATTTTCTCAGCTATTTTTGCTTTAAATGGTGAACAGGGCCTGAGGACCATCGATCCTCATCGGACTGTCGAGACGCCATCACCGATTTGGCAGCCGGCGTTCCACATCTCCTGAGGGTTGAAGTTGGAGGAGTCCGTCCGGAAGCCGGTCGGATAAACTCTGGTGAGTTGCCTGGAGTTGTGACGGACGAAGTCAGCTCCTGTGGGAAGAAGAGAAGAGAAGGAGAGCGAAGGTGCTGGCGTCCGTCCGGTGTCGATTCGCAGCGACCGCTGTCGCTCACCGGCCTCTCGCAGGTGTTTGCGAGCTTTGTTCTCGGTGAAGGACGCCACCTCGTAGAACTTGGAGTGGATGCGGGAGTGCTTGAAGCTGCTGAAGTGGACGCTCTTGCAGTAGACCACGCAGTCCGACAGCTCCTTGGACAGACGCTGCTTCGACTTCTGGAGACAGAATCACAGAACCGTTCAGGTTTCTGATGTTAGTGTCTACAACCTGAGGCCTGGGGACCACCTGGAGACTCATGGTAAACATGCACAGAGTGTGAAACACATCATATTACATCTCCACAGAGCTGAACTCAGATCATCTGTATAAAGAAATGCCATTTAGAATAGTCTGTTTTATAGTTTCAACAGGGGTTCCTGCAGAAATCAGTCAAATTTAAGGCTTTTTAATCCCATTTCAGTTCTTTATTTTTAAAAAACCAAACATTTAATGCTCAAGAAAAATACACAGGCTTGTTCTTTTGGAGTAAAAAAAGGACAAAACTACAAGCAGATTTTATTGCCGCTGAGAGTCAAAATGGATTTTTTGTGCCATTTGCGGTCTTAATTTTCATGAAATCAATGTACTGCTTCTGAATGCTTCTTAATGTCCTCACATGGCTGCAGTCTAATTGATTAGCAGTTTTCCTTCGGGCAACATAGCTGTTGACTTCCCTTCACACTGTGTAGAAACTCTCTAACTTTTATTGAACATCACCCAGAGTTCCACTGCGGCTCTTTTGTGATGTGATTTCACCAAACATCGAAGTGATCACCAATCAATCGTGATCATTTAGGACCATGACTCACCATTCACCTTCTCCTTTTTAATAACGTGTTGGACAATTCTTAATGAGGATGGCGCGATCTGATATACTGGATTGGTAACGGGTCCGATATGGACGTTTAAGCTCTACAGAATCACGTTACTGGCTGAAAAAAAAAACATGTTTTGGATTAACCGACTTCCTGTGAACTGGTGACCATCGCAGCTGCTTGTAACAACAGATTACCCAAGATAGCCACCACGCTTTAAAACTTTATTGTCACTGCTGTTAATCAGCATTCAGTTAACAGTTTTTAGCCAGGAAGAAGTTTGATTTAGTTCATATCTCTTTCAGGTCCCAGTCAAGTAAAAAAGTTTCAAAATAAAATGAATCCTGTCAGAAAAACTTCATGTTTCCACAGCAAAAAGTGATCCTTTTTCGAATAAAGGTCTCAAAACAGTTCAAATGAGTAAAATCAAGGGACAAGGGTCTGGATCACAGTTCATCTTGGAACTAGTTCAAAAAGCTAAAACTATAATAAGTAGCTCTCAAAATGTATTTGACTCTTCTTCATCTCCCTTCTTTTCAAAGGTTGAACCAGTTCTGTAAGTTTGATTTAGCTCTAAATGGTAAAAATCACTTTTTTACAAACTCATTGACAGAAGTTTCCCTTTTGCCCTGTTTCCACGGAGACAGAGTCAGAGTGGTTTCAAAAAGTTGTATTTCGTCTGTTTCCATGGAGATGGAGTAAGAGCATTTAAAAAAAGTTGCTCTTTAATGCAGCTGGATTGTTTCGAAAAAGTTGCACTTTCTCAGTTTCCATGGAAACGGAAACGGAGCATTTTCAAAAAGTATTTTGAAAAAGATGCATTTCCTCCGTTTCCACGGAGTCAAAGTGTTTCCAAAAGTTGCATTTCCACTGTTTCCATGGAGACAGAATTGGAGCATCTTCAAGAAGGTGTGCTTCCAAAGAGTCAGACTGTTTTGAAAAAATTGTGCTTTTCTTTTTCCACAGTTTTGGAGTGTTTTCAAAAAGTTGCTTTGTTCCCATTCCTTTGGAGACAGAGTCAAAGCATTTCCAATCAGTTGTATTTTTCCCCCATTTCCATGGATATGGAGTCAGAGACTCAAAAAGTGGCACTTCTCCCCCGTTTCCATTGAGATGAGTCTCAGCATTTCCAAAAAGTCGTGTTTTCATGGAGCAGCGTCGTTGCGTAAACTTCACACTAGTTGTTGATGCTCTTTGCTTCAGATGGTTGCCATGGAAACGGCCCCCCCAGGCTCGTCTTAGCCTCCGTGTCACGTGTCCATGGGCGAAGCCGCCGTCTCCCTCTGTCCCCGAACGCCTCAGTCGGCCGGCCGTCTGTAAAGCGATCTGTGGCTCTGTCTGCTCCCGCCCCGCTGCCAGCCTGCTGCATGTTTCATGAGCTCTCGCAGAAGTTTACACAACGGCCCGCGGCTCGTGGAGGCGAGGCGCTGTCGCAGCAGCGTCACGGGGAACTCCTGCTGGCTTTACTGACAGACAGCGTCACTGATCATCAGGAGGTTACTGACTGGGCCGAGCTCCTCGGCTAGCAGAGCTGGCAGCTCTTATGAATTGTTACTAAAAAGAAAGAAAATTAGCCTCAATTAACTAAACTTTACAATGAAATGAAATGAAATTAATTGAAATGAAAAAGCCAAAGCATGATGAGCATAAAGCCATGACGCTAGCACCGACATTCAGGGATTCATGGAACTTTACGGTCATAGCAGCTCACATTTACATGTTGGTGGAGGGAAATTAGGACTCAGGTCTCAGTATAAACAGCCTTAAGATAGTGAAAGCATGTGCTAACACCGTTAGCAACTCATATGTTCATGTCTGAACTTCAGAACAGCCCACTGAGGTTATTTGAGGGTCTGTTCAGCTGGGTGGTTCGCTAGCTTCAGCAGCTAGCAAGACCTTCATGATGCGAATGACACTTCTGTGACTTTTTCCAAATCTCCACTTTGGCCAGGATTTTTATTTGGAATCATTTTTGTTAACTTGAAGAAAGACTGAACACGTTGAAATCTCAACATTTCAGGAAAAATCTAAAGTGTGAAGTGTATCAACGTCTCAATTGAAAATGCATCATTTTTTATTTTACGTTTTGGAAAAAGTTTTCACTTCCACGACGTTTCAAGTGAATCTGCGTGGTTTCTATTGAGGTGGAAATGGATCCCGGGTCATTTCAGGGTGTGTTTCAGAACTGTGATCAGACTCTAATCAGAGTAATGACTCAATCAGACGGAGTGTGTTTATTTTGGGTTAATCTGACGTTCTAATCCACTTCCTGAGCGGCTAACCTTGGCGCGGCGGCGGACGCTCTCCCGGTGCAGGTTGTCGTCGTCGATGTCGGCCCCCTCGTCGTCGTCGCTCACCTCCCCACCCAGGGCGTCCTCCACGGCGCCGTTCAGACTGTCCTCCAGACCACCGATCTTCTTGGCCTTCACCAGGATCTTCCCCTTCAGCTCCTGAACGCAGCGTCACACAACACAACGATTTTATTCTTCAGTTATTCAAAATTCATGTTCAGGGCCTCTTAAAGACAAAACAATCAAATCTGCACCTTTGTTCTAGAAAAAAAGCTTCACGTTAACACGTTTCCAGTGAAAACACGTTGTTTTTGCATTTTCATTTCAGAAAAGTTTTGCATTTATGTGAAATTTCAGGTCAAAATGCATCATTTTTGTGTTTTGGTCCAGAAAAGTTCTGCATTTATAGAACGATTCAAAAGAACAACACACTCTAAACATTAACAATGAGAGATCACAGACATCTGAATGGACAGTCAACCAAGTTGCATTGCTGTTATGGTGGCTGTCAACTGTTTACAAAACTGTCAAGCGTTTTCAAAAAGTTGTGCTTTCAGAGACTCTGAGCATCAACATCATGTGAAAGGACACCAGAAGGTTTCAGTTTTCTCTCAACAATGTCGTTAAACAAGGTCTCAATAATCACCCATTAAACATCATCAACTCTTAAAAGTTCTGCCATGTAGAGCTGTGACGTTCAATGAACGAGCCGTTTGTTTGAACGGCTCTTTTAAGTGAACGATGAGAGCCGGTTCACAGCTGTCTGAGAGCCGTTCCTTTTTGTAAATTGTCCATGTGTCCTTCACGTGTCTCCTGAGTCCCTTCTGAGTCCCTTCTGAGTCCAGCTGTCACCGCTGCCTTCATGTGAACGACCGAGTTTCAGTTTTCCAAAAGCCTCTCGCTCCAGTCACCTGAACGCAGCAGCTAGCTAACTAGCGGAGGAGGAGTGTCTCGAGACCGGAGCGGATCCGGTGTTTTGGAAGAACTGGTTTCCTTTTTAATTGGCGACTGGGTTTCTTTCTCGTCCCTTGTTGCTGATAGATGCTAAAAACCAGACAAAAAGCTGTGTCCAACCTTTTATGAGTCTGATTTCAACATCTGCTGCTAGCAGCAACAGCAGCAGCAGCAGGAAGTGCTAAAGGAAGTCAGTCACTAGTTAAGAAGGAAACCAGTTAAATTATAACACCGTATTTATTGCGTTATCAGAGGTTTTAACAATGGAACACACACCATAAAATGCCAGCTAAAGGACACGTAGCAGCATTTTGAAGCTCTTTTCTGGGGACAACATGCAAGGTAAGCCACAATGTAATGTGTATCAGAAAAAAAACATCTCTTAAATCTGTGTCATTAAACAAATTAAAGCACCAGATAACAACTCATAACTGACAGCAACCGTGTCAGTTGTCAGAAAGTAACAGATTGACTCTACATTAATGAGGCTGATGTATCTAATAGAGTCACGTGACGTTCGTCAGGGAGCCAGTCTTTTGAACGGCTCTTTCAAATGAACGGCTCCTCAGGAGCCGGCTCCCTTCAAAGAGCCAGAAATCCCAGCACTACTGCCATGTGAACATGAAGCGGGACGCTGACCTCGGGCGACGGCAGTCTGATGTGGGCGCTGCCTTCCAGCGTGCTCTTCAGCAGCTTGTCTCCCAGGATGAGGTCCAGGTGGCGCGCCATGACGCGCTGCTGCTCCACGTTGCAGTGGTTCTCGATGGACAGGATGACCGGGAACTCAGACACCTGTGGGCGGAGCCAGAGTCCAGCTGATGTAATCTGAGTCCTCATCCCTGTCCCCCATCCCACCTCCTCCGTCCCTGTCCCTGCCCCCGTCCCCGGTCCCCCATGTCCCGGTCCATCCATCCACCTTGAAGGCGTAGTTTCCCACGGCGCTGACCACGTCCTTGAAGAGGATCTTGGAGGTGAAGGTGTGTCCGTGGTAAACGATGGGCTCGCCGTTGGCTCCGTCCCAGCAGTCCACTTCCACGCAGCGGCAGCCCCGGGTCAAAGCCCTGAAGGAGGACGTTGGACGCAGATTCAATTCTGGGTTAACAATGGCTTCCCAGCACAGGCGTAATTTACGTAGGGTTGGTGGGTTATGAAAACCCACGGGCCCCCCTGGCGCCCCGACGCTCTGTGTTCCGAGTGAGCACCGCTCTGCGCCGCTGTGACGCTCCGTGTGAGCACCGCACCGTTCGGCACCACTCGGCATCGCTCGGACATGCTTGGATACGCTTGGATACGCTCGCCCCAGAGCCAATCAGGGAGAGGCTTTTCATTCATTGTTTATTTCATTCTTTGAAATAAATGAAACGGAGCAGAAAGAAGTAAAACTTATGATGTCTGCCCCTACCAGCCCCACAACCAATCAGAAGTGCCTCATAAATGAAGTTAAGTTGAAAGATAGTGGCATTTCCTGGTTAAAAACAGGTAAAATATCTGGAACTGCTTTAAGAAAGATAAAAAAGAAAAAAAAACTTCTGGGGAAATGAAATAAGAAATACAATCACCTGAACTCAAGTAATACATTTTTTAGTGAAGCACTTATAGCCATTGAGCCAATAGTTGCGTTATATACTTTTTCCAGTTTCAGCCATTTTTTTTTTTAAGATAACATTGTCTGTTTTTATGTATTCCCGGTAATCTGAGCTCTTTTAGATGTTCTGAGCAAGTATTTTTACAAGCAAATTGGGACAATTCTTAGATATTTTGCTTTTTTTTTTTTTTTTTTTTTTTATTCATTCATTACTCATTTCTAAGCTAACGTTACTTTGTAAGCTAATGTCATCAGCGGCTGTCGCAGCTGTCTGAGCTGTGCGAGCGGAGCAGGCTGACCTGATGTAGCCCTCCACACTGCTCTGCCCTCTCAGCTGGTCCTCCATCAGGTAGGTGTTGTGGGAGGAGGAGATGAAGTAGTTGCAGAGCGGCTGGCTCATGTCCTGGAAGACGTTCCTCCTCCGGGGGTTGAAGATGGAGCCTTCGGCCGAGCCCAGGTACATCAGGAAGCCGTCTAACGTCATGGAGTCCAGCAGCTTGGCTGCAAAGAGGCGGGTCAGAGGACAGATACCACTGCTGTGTCGGATGAGTACAAGTACAAGTGCTAACCTTTAGCTACGATCAACACCTTGTACTGACAGCAGTGCTACTCTTGAGCCCAAGGTTACGTGGGTTCTTTCCTCGGTCAGTCCTGAATGTGATACTCTCTCTCCTCACCTGCCTCTGAAGGCTCGTATGTCTGGATGAACTGCTCGGCTCTCTGTCGGACGTCTTCGTCTGCGTCGGCCTCCAGCTGCTCCTCCCTCAGGAAGTCCTCCAGGTCGGCCAGAGACAGCTTGTGTCCGTCCGAGGAGAACTCCTGGAAGACCCGCAGCACGTCGTCCCGCTGGGTCAGCATCTTGTAGAACAGCACGAACTCGTCGTCCTCCAGCGTTCCGGATTGGGACTTATCGGCCATCTGGGGAAAGACGAGCAACGTCAACGTCTGGGCCAAAAAGACGATGAGATGAAGACAGGTGGAGACGTGCTCTGCTGGCTGACCGTGAAGAGGCGCAGGGCGTGGTGCTCGTTCATCTCCACGTTCATCATCTTCAGCAGGTCCTGAACTTCCTTGAAGTTCATCCGGCCGTCGTTGTTCTTGTCGGCCTTCTTGAACCAGTCTCCGATCCACCTGGGTGATGTTTAGGAATCAGAAAGACGGATCGTGGACATAGACATTCAGCTGTTACTTTAAATACCAGTCTTTCCGTCTAAACACGCTGCTTCACTTGAAGATGGAGAAACATGCAAAAAGAAGCTCGGCTGAAGATTCGGAAGTTTGACAGCCATCAGGGGAAACTATGGAGTTTCCATGACAGCGTTTAAAAGGCCAACTTGTGACTTGTAAACTACATTGTTTACAGTATTTCTGCTGTTTCCATGGAAACAGACATTGTTTTCAAATCATTGTCATGCAAACAAGGCCTCTGATTGGTTAAATCTGAAGATGATGTCACTGTGGTCTCAGCAGGATACTGGTCCAGTCTCTCCCTCTCTCCCATGTTCTCCAGGTTCTCCATGAGCTTCCTCATGCCGTGGATCCAGGACCGGGCCTCGTCCTCGGACTCGGCCACCAGGTCCAGGTTGGACCTCCGTCCCCGGAACACCAGCGTGAAGCAGCGCTCGGCCGGGAACTCGTCGGCGATGCTGAGGAGAACCTCGCTCTGGTGGCCTTCTCTGACAGCCTCCACGTCGCTCACAGAAACTGCACACACACCGGAGAGGGTATGAGGAGCTGGGAGGGCCGTCGTGGTTCTGGGGCCCTGTTGGGTCCTCTTACAGGTGGAATGGGCGTTCCCGGCCTTCTTGGACTTGTACCAGATGGTGGTGAAGTCGTCCTGCAGCTTGAAGTATCGCTGCTTCTTCCAGGTCCGGGACTTGATCTTCCTCATCACCGTGCCCACCAGCATGGACTGGAGGTTGTCGTCCCCCTCCATGCCTGCGGAGAACCGGAGAACCTTATGGAGAACTGTGATAAGAACCATGTGGAGAACCACTGGAGAACACCAGTGAGCCATGTGGGGAAACATGTAGGGAACCATGCGGAGAACCAATCCCAAGTGGGGAACTACATGGAGAAACAACACCATGTGGGCTCATGAAGAAACAGCATGACATGGAGAACCACATGGTGGGGGACTACATGGAGAACCACATGGAGAACCACATGGTGAACCACATGGTGAACCACATGGAGAACCACATGGAGAACCACATGGAGAACCACATGGTGAACCACATGGTGAACCACATGAAGAACCACATGGTGGGGGACTACATGGACAACCACATGGTGAACCACATGGTGAACCACATGGTGAACCACATGGAGAACCACATGGTGGGGGACTACATGGAGAACCACATGGTGAACCACATGGAGAACCACATGGTGGGGGACTACATGGACAACCACATGGTGAACCACATGGTGAACCACATGGTGAACCACATGGAGAACCACATGGTGAACCACATGGAGAACCACATGGAGAACCACATGGTGAACCACATGAAGAACCACATGGAGAACCACATGGTGAACCACATGGTGAACCACATGGAGAACCACATGGTGAACCACATGGAGAACCACATGGAGAAACACATGGAGAACCACATGAGGGAACCACATTTAGAACAAATGTTTCAATCAGCAAGTCTTCAAACATGCAGAACACAATGTGTTTATTTTCATTTCCACTAATAGGCAACAAAAACAAATAAATGCATAATCTATAAATAATCTATAAATAAATGTACTGAACATAACCTTTAATTTGTGAACCGTTACTTATTTATAATTGTTAAATAATATAGTTTTAATCTATCGATAATTCACAAAAGATCAAATATATGTAAAATATTTATTATTATCTAACACATGCAAATGAAATTGTAATCATTAATAACTAATCAAAAATAATGTGTTAAAAATCTATAGGTAATCTATTAATGGATATGTAAATAATATATAAATAATTCATATTTAGATGTAAAGAAACTGAAAACAACCTTTAAGAGATTTATAAATAATCTGTTAATAATTATGCATAATCTGTATTAATAAATAATCTTGAACTGGGCCTTCAACATTGACAGAAAATATTTAGTCATTTATCTAGATGCTATCCTTAAGCAATTTGCAAATGATCTGTTAGTTATATCAGTAATCAAGAAATAGAGTATAGAAATAGAGTAATAACAGTAGATATAATACATATACATAATTTGTCAATCACCTGACTATTATGTAAACAGAATTTGCAAAAGAACTGTTGACAAAGTATAAATAATATGTAATCTGTAAATGATGTATAAATGAGAATATTCAATCGATAATATTGTTGAACTGATTTAATAGAAAACATTGACGGTAAAGATTGACATCTGGATGGTAGTCTGAGGTGGAACAGGGGAACTTACGGAGGCCAGTTCCAGTCAGCGCCATCTTCTTCTCACCTGAACATCTGGAAAACAGCAGATCCAAGTCAAGAGATTTCCATGTTTGACGTGTTTCATGGTTTCACGTCTCATCTGCTACTGCAAATAAAGGAACGTTCAAACCGCCAGCTGAACGAACATTTAGTCCAGAGTGGAACCTCGTCAGTGGAGATTAATAAAGTCTATTCTGTTCTATTCTATTCTATTCTATTCTGAGGGCATCCAGGATCAGGATGGAGGCTCACTAGCCATGTCTGTGTGTGTGTGTGTCTCTGAGTGTGTGTCTTATTAACTGTCAGTCTGTCAGTCAGTCAGCCTCTCTGTCTGAGTGTCTGTCTGATGTGAGTGTGTCCTCGTCCTGTGTCTGTCCTCCTCCTGGCTGCTCTGTCTTGTTCTCATGCAGACAGTAACCCTTCCCTGTCTTCCCTCCTTGTGTTCTCTCTTGAACCTTGAGCTCGTCTCCTGGTTCTGCCTTGACTCAGGAAACTCTATGAAAACATCATCGGACACTCCGTCTGCTCCTCAGATGTTCTGACAGCTTTTCAGAACATTCATGCATGAACAGAACGTTTCTGCATTGTTCTGCACTGGCTCATCTTCCATGGGTGTTTTTCTCAATCCCATGGAAAACACTCATATTAAACACATGTGTATACATGGACGGCATACAAAGTGATCCACGATCAGTCCTGGTTTTCCAGGGCCCTGGGTGGAGTGGATTATATGGCGACCTGTGACATGAGGACAAAGTCTCCCAGGGATTTTTCAGGTTCTGCTCAGTAGCTCTACAGCAGCAGTCCTCAGTGTTTTCATCTGCTGGATATCTGCTCAATAACGTTCCAACATCTGCATCATGAGCTGTTCAGAAAGCGAGCGCTCCCCGAGCCAGAGGCCCGCCCCGCCCAGCACCACGCCCTGGTGTCGAGCACCAGGTCTCTGCTCCGTCTGCTGATGTTTCAGACTAACTGGTGTCCGTGTTAACTTGTGACCAACAGATGTTGAAATACCAGCTGAAACTTGTAGTGGTTCTAGTGAACGTCGGTTTTCTACAGTTACAGTAAACTTATCAGTTTAGAGTCTTTAGTGAGTCTGATTCTAACATCTGCTGTTTCCAGCATGTGTTTACAGGAATCCATCACTCGTTACCATGGGAACCAGTTCATCCAGAACACCGGGCGGCGGTCCGCTGGTAGTCTACCACCGAGCTCTTTCAACACCTGGCTCCATCTCTCCTCTCCAGCGTTTGCTCTCTCAGGGTTTTTATTCAAAAAGTATTTCTCAGCCAGCGTCCAGTTCTTCTGCTGGCTTTTGACTTTCCTGCTTCCTGCTTCCTGCTTCCTGTCACCTCATCACGTCAGTACGTATGAGGGAACGCATGGCAGAACCAATAATCCCCGTATATATGCACCGTATATATGAGGCACGGAGCGGATTATCAATCGGCATAGACCACCTCGTACAATCGGGTCCAGAAGACAATCCGCTCTGAGTGAAGCGGATCAGGACCAGTTCTCTGTTGTGATTCCAGCCACTCCTGTCGTCTCTGTGCATAAGATGAAGAGTGTGTCATGACAAACCATTCCCAGCGAGCGGGTTCCCCGTGTTGTCCTCTGAATTGCCGCTCTCTCTCGTTTGGCTGCGTTTCGTCCAGTTTGCACTTTCAGTCCCGGCCCAGTTGATCCCCGTTAAGCCGGAGCTGTCAGAAACATTTCAGTCTGAGAGGAGGACGGGCGCTCGCTCCCATCAGCTTCTTTAAAAGAAACTCAGCTGACATGTGTTTGTAACCGATGTAAACACACTCACACTATCTGGTTTTCTGGACAAATTCAGCCTGACTGGGCCTTTGATGCCAACACTGGTTCTTCAGGGTTAGCATTTAAAGCTTTATTAAAAGAAACCGTCATGACAGAGAGAGAGAGAGAGAGAGAGAGAGAGAGAGAGAGAGAGAGAGAGAGAGAGAGAGAGAGAGACATAGGAGGGGCAGAACATGGTCTAACCTAAATAGTTATTTTAGGACCTTTTAACAAAACATCTCAAGAGCAAAATGCTTTTTTTTTTTTTTTCATATTTCTATCAAAAGAGTTGCATTTCCCCACATCCCCACAGACACTAAGTGATTTCAAATAGTTGTGTTTCCCACACAGACAGAGTTGGAGTGTTTTCAAAGGTTGTGTTTTCCAGAGTCCGAGTGTTTGATAAAAGTTGCACATCCTCTGTTTTCACTCAGAAGGGGCATTGATGAGAAGTTGCAATTGCAATTTCAGTGGCTCTGAGCAGCGTTTCTATGGGAACAGACCGCCCCCCCCAAAAAAAAAAAAGAAAAAGAAAAAAACCATCATCCCTTTTCACTTGAAATCATGTAACCCGGGCCTGAATGTTTTTTTTCAATATCCTGGAAACTCCTGTTTGCATTCCAGGAAGTTTCTCTGACCCCACGTTTGGTTTTCTTTTGGATCAAGAGATACTTCTTTTGTTTTTGATGTGAACCTTTTTTGGTTCACAAATGTAGATTTCTAAAAAAAAAAAAAAAAAAAAAAAACTAAACTAAAAAGAACTTATTAAAATCAAAAACCAATCAATGTCAGGTTATTTGCTAAACATTTGAAATGAGCGGAGAATATAGCAGTGTCTACATCTCAGTGGAAACCCAAAATAACATGATGAACTATGATTCATCTGACATTTATGTTGGCGGCCATTTTGAATGAAGTCAAGAATCTCCCATGATTCCCAGTTCCGCTCAATTGTTTCTGACTTGTTTTTTTTTTTTTAATGCAAAGTTATAATAACATTATTTTTTGTTAAAAAAGCTACTTGCTAGTGGTACATCAGAAATACTTTACATATCTACGTAAAACCTTTACGTTTTATGAACTTTAATATTTTGCTTTATTCAAGCTCAATATAAAAAATGATAGTTTCAAATCCAAATCATTTACATTGTCATGTTCTACATTATCTGTGTGTTTTTGATTGTCACCTGTAAATTTAAATATGCTCACTAAAGCCTCTTGAATCGTCCTCATGTTGGACACCCTGCTCTATAATCTGAGATAATCCCGCTGCATTTGGTGGATGACAACACTATTAGTCCAAATTAATCTGAACAAAAGACGTTACATTATGAATTCATTCATTAGAATTAAGGGTTTTTTTTCTCTGACTGATCGTCTTGAAGCCGCACCTCATTTAATCTGAGGTTATTGTGTAAATGATCAACAGTCTGCACATCGAGACGATATGGATGGACAATAACAGGAAGTCCATCTCTAAAGACGTCCAGATGGGAATATGAACGATTCAGAGACTTTTGAAAGTGATACAATGTTTCAGTTAATAAAATAAATGTTAATAAAAGTGTTGGATTAAAAGACAGATTACATAAAAGGAGATCAGAGGAGAATGTGAGGAGAGCAGGATGACGGGTAAAGGTGAAGAACCGGAGAGGAAAGAGGACAGAGTGAAGGAGAGGAGGAATGGAGGAAAGAAGGAATATAGGAGTGAAGAAGGTCTGACCTGCTGTAGGATCATCGTGGAGTCCAGTTTTTCCCTGTAGAAGGAGCCTGTATGCACCGAGTACTGGACCCCGGTCTGAACCCTCCTGATGGATTACTGAGAGAGAGAGAGCGAGAGAGAGAGAGGTAGGGAGGGAGGGAGGAGGGAGGAGGGAGGGAGGGAGGCTTCCCCTCTCATCATTTAAAGCTCATGCAGGGTTCAGTTCCCTGAAGGAACTCTCAGGCTCATGTTTCAAGTAAAAACATTGTTTCAGAAAAGTTTTCCATATTTGCACAGCAACCGTTTTGAAAACAAAGTCCATTTAAATACAAACAGCAGAAAAACTGAAAACCATGTTTTCATGTTAGTCCAGGAGTTGGTGCTGTGGTTTGACCTAAACCCATTTTACTCTGGCTGCGAACCGGGTCTAGAGAGAGACCATCGCATCACGCAGCAGTGAGTGTGTGACTCCCCATAGTGATCAAGGGCTGCATTTCCACCAGATACAGTCTGCTTGTAGCTGGACTCTCTGCAGCCGCAACAGCTGCAGGTGATCCGACAGCGATCTCCACAAATGGCGGCCAACATGCCAGACGACACCAGAGGCTACAGCCAGAGGCCACAGACGACCAGAGACAACAGACGGCCAGAAGCCACAGACGACCAGAGGCACACATGACCAGAGGCCAAAGACGATCAGAGACTACAGACGACCAGAGGCCAAAGATGACCAGAGGCCACAGATGACCAGAGGTCACGGACAACCAAAGGTCAAAGACGACCAGAGACAACAGATGACCAGAGGCCAAAGATGACCAGAGACCACGGATGACCAGAGGCACACATGACCAGAGGCCAAAGACGACCAGAGACAACAGATGACCAGAGGCCACAGATGACCAGAGGCCACAGATGACCAGAGGCCACAGATGACCAGAGGCCACAGATGACCACAGTGTGGTCCTCCAAAATAAGAGTTCCCCTTGCACTCCCCAACACACACACATCTGGTGGGGATGGCAAAGCTCTGCGGAGTTCTAACCCGCTCCTGATCTATTGTAAAATGGACTTCAGTAATGAAACCCTGTTACATTTGCATCCTTTTTCAGGGAGCTGGAGCATTTTTGGTCCAGCTCCCTGAAAATGGATCTGGACTATTTTTGGTCCAGCTCAAAGTTGCTCCAAGTTGCATTTTTAATGACTCTCACCACATAAAACACATGAAAGTTTTCTGTTTTTACTTGAAAATGTTGCTGACAAAGAAAGAGTCTAAGACTGAGCCAAAGACTCCTTTTTATATTTTCAACATATTTCTAAATTTCACCTGAACATTCACTAATTTAATGTTTTTATTTTATTTTTTGAAAACATTTTCCATGGGAGTCATTTTCAGAGTGCATATTTAATCCAGATTAGGGGCGAACCCTGAAGGTTTGTGTTTTCAGACAGACGCAGTGGCTGCTGGGTAACGCAGTCCCCGGCCGGAGGTCACCGTCAGTCTGACTGGAGTGTAATCTGACCTGAAAGTGAGCCGCGGCTGTGGATTATTAATGGGAACCTGAGCAGGGAGCTGAACACTCCTGAACGTGTGTGAGCTCTCAGGTTCAATCTGCCTCGGTGGCGGTGTTGAAGGTGAAGCGGAGGAGGGAGATCTGTCAATCACACGCTCACATGGAGAATGCCCCGTTTCTACGGCAACCACATTGGGTGAAAATGGAAAAAATCTGAGTTGGATTACACAACACTGGCGATTTGTATCAGTGAAAACAACCTTTCGAAAAGGCTTTGTCTCCATGGAAATTAGGGGTGCAATGGTTCAGTTAGCCCACGGTTCGGTTTGTACCTCGGTTTCAGGATTACGGTTTCGGTTCGGTTTCGGTTCGTGCTTTGCATTAAAAAAAACAAGAAGTTTGACTTTCCAAAAGATTCATTTTATTGTGCTTTAAAGAAAACTAAACTATGACAATGCCTCTTAGCCTTAACTATTATTTGGCTTATACATGTTATCAGGGTGAGGTTAGGTTATCAAAATAAAATACAATATAATAATTAATGTGGAAACAGCAATACTGTGATGATTAAAAGATAACAATGGCAATAATAGTCATAATAGCAATTATAAAATTTAAATAGAATAAAAATATTATACTAACTGTGATAACATGTGATAATAATAGATATAACAGTACAATATCACAATAATGCTGATCAGAATCATACAACCATAATATCAATAGCAATCAAGTACAATATACATCCTTAAACCAATTCTCTCAGTAAAAATCTCTGTCTGAAGAGTTTATGACTTCATTTCATTCTGTGTATGTCTGTGTGTCCTCCATGTATGATGTTTACAATAAACTCCATCAGAAATTGAAAACTGATTGATTTATGGTCACTTCTATGCGGCACACAGCAGCAGACTCACGTGACAACAATGCTTGTTTTCGTTGGTTGTTGCGTTATTTTAGCCCCGCCCCTTCCCTTTTTTGATTGACAGGTATGTGACAGGCTTGTGTGTGATTCGTCCCGGTTCCACAGCGGCGGCGCACCAGACAAATTTACCGGTAATTTTTTTCAGTTACTTGGGACCGAGCTGATCGGGAGTCGGGGCCGAGTTGGTCGGGGGTGGCTTGGTTTGGGGCCGTGGCGACAGTAAACCTTCGTCATTATAATCCACAGGGAAAACGAAATGTCCCCATACCGCCGATTTGAAGGAAGCCGGTGCTTCTTCAAACTCCGGTCTCTTCGCCCCTCCCCTCGCCATAACTTTTCTTTTGTTTTTCTCCTTCCTGTCTCAGTGTGAGACACTGAGCCCAGCTTCCTCCTCAGTGAGAGACTCCGCCCACTCGGCCATGTGCTCGCCTCCCATTGCACAGTCGCTGCATATTAACTAGCGGGGCGGGGTTTGTACAGAGTTGGGTGAGGAGGGGAGGAGGGGTGTCTGCAGAGCCGGAGAGCAGGCGCTGAATGCCTCCCACAGCTGTTAGAAATGATTTAATTGTAAAACCGAAAAAGCGCACTTCATGAAGGCGAATTGAGCCATGCAGGGCGAACCGTACGGTTCGGTTTTAAACCGCAAACCGTTGCACCCCTAATGGAAATAGGGAAAATGCATTGGGAAACACTCGGATAAACATCAATAAAACCATCTATTGGTCACGCACACCTCGGTGGTAGTAAATAATAAACTAACAGCAGCAACTTGCGGACCAGTATGCTAGCTGCATTGTTTTCAGCACTTCTGCGGTTTCCGTGGAAACGGACATTGTTTTGGGACGTTGCCATGTAAATATGAAACTATTCCAAAATGAAAATCCAACTTTCTGAAAACAATCCATCTCCATGGAAACAGGGGAAATGAAACCTGAAAAACATTCCATTTCCATGGACAATTCAACATTAGCTCTGCACATGCTCAGTGGATCAGCAACAACAACAAGGCTTTTCTGCAGTGTCATGACACCCAGGCTGACCTGGTCTTGGCCTGGTCCTGGTCCCAGTCCATTTCCTCCTTGTCCTGGTCCTGTTCCCAGTCCATATCGTCTTGGTCCTGTCATAGCCCCAGTCTATATCCTCCTAGTCCTGGTCCTGGTGCCAGTCCATATCCTCCTGGTTCTAATCATAGTCCCAATCTGTATCCTCCTAGTCCTAGTCCTCCGAGTCCAGCTCGTCTCCAGCAGAGCCATGAAGCTTTTATAAGATATCATGGAAACAATCACTTGTTTTCATTGTCATTTGATTTGCATTTCACATTACCAAGATTAAAATGACCAACATTGCTACATATGTTAGCACTTGTCTATTTTGGTTTTTTTGATACAAATTTTTGGTTATTTGATCCCGTCAAGCTAATTTCACGACTGAATTATTCCTGTGGTTTGATGGATCAAAATGAAGCTTCTGATTAATAAACATGGGACAATATTCAAATTTTATATAAATTAGAAGCTAAGCAACTAAGATGCTAGCAACTTCCAGATGTCACCAAAACCTGCTGGATTTACTCCACAGAATATTTTGTGAGAAAACGTTTTCTTTTTTTAATTGCAATTGATTTTTTTTTTTTTTTTTTCAAATTTGAAATGACCTGAAGTCTTTTAGGTTATGAATTGTCCTGTAACTGAAAAGGTCCCGATAGCATCGTGGTGTCAAAAAGTTTGACTTTGCGGTGTTGTGGCGCCCCCTTATGGGTGCCTGGGAGGAACTGTGAGATCTAATAAACTATGGAACATGACTTATCAACACACTAACCCCCAGCTGATGGTCATCCAGGGTGTAAAACAAGCCACTGGCAGCCATCCGTACAGTAGAAATTCACTGTATTCATCGAATCCCCTGTTTTTATCTAAATGGACAGCAGCAGCATCATATGTCGTATCACCATCAGTACACCCAATGATTTATCAATGAAAATGGTCATGGGACTGTATGTGACTGAATGGGTGGTCCCAGAGAACCCCCCACCCCCCACCCCCCTTTCTGTTATGCAGCCCATCGTCTCTGTAGAAACCTGATCTGAGGAGAGTTCTGACAGCTGCTACATTACCGGTCTGTCCTCCTGTGAGAAGACATGGGTGAGAGAGGAGCTGCTGCTGCTGCTGCTGCTGCTGCGTCGTTCACCTGCAGGAACAGGACCTACGTCTACCTGTGGACGACTCAGCAGTTCCAGGTACAGTCTGAACCTCAGACCTTTGTTCCCCCCCCCATTCATTACTCATCTTTACTGACTCTAATCTATTGCGTGTGCAGCGGGAGCAGGTGGAGTGGAGCGACCTGAACAGACTCCTGCAGCGGCGGGGCTTCATGCCTGTCAGCTTCACCGACCCTGCAGAGAATAAAAACCTTCCCGGTAAGAAAGAATCTGAATCTGATCATGATGGAGTTCTCATGTTGGTCCACTAGGTGGTGCTGTTGTTTGATTTAGTACTGATTCCAGAGAACATTATGCTATAAACATTAAGAATGGGAGAACACAGAGAACAATACACTCAAGTGACTTTTTACGGAGTTTTAATGGACATTTGTTTAATGAAGTAATATTTTCCATGTTTCCATGGAGACAGTCAGGACATTTGCAAAAAGTTGCACTTTCCTCCGTTTCCATGGAGACAGTCATATGTTTTCAAAAAGTAGCATATCCTCATGTAGATGGAGACAGAGTGGGTGTGGTTTCTAAAAGGAGCTGTTTCAACAGAGGTGATTTTAAGAAGTTGTGCTTTGCCTCATTCCCAAGTGTGAATATCTGATATGAACTTCTATGTTGGGAATCGTATGGAGAGACACAGTGTTTGTTATCTGATCTCTGACTCTGTCAGATTTGGTCCTCTTGGACAAGAAGTCTTGCAGTGACCTGCGGTCGGCGTTGAGGACGATGCTGAGTGACTGTGAGAGGAGGCAGACCCAGATCCAGGAGCTGGTCCAGTCCAACAAGCAGCTGAAGTGAGACATCACTCCTGAAACAGTGTTTGAAAAGTCCTCATGCAATCCTAAAACACCCTGAAGAACCTTAATCCGTGAACAACAACCCCCCACCCCAAAAAAAAAAACAAAAAAAAACAAAACAAAACAAAGAACACCCTTTCCACAGGCCGACACTCCTAAAACAACCCAAAAACCCTCCGTTAAACGACACCCCTAAAACAACCCAAAGGATAGACACTGAAGACTCTCCTTGATCTGATAAGCTGTCTTTGAGGGCCGGATCAGAAGGTTCTGGTTCAGTCTGTGTTGTGTTTCAGGAAGGAGGCCCAGAAGCACATGGATCGAGCTGCTCAGCAGACTCTGAGGGTCTCAGACCTACAGGTCCTGTTGGGCCAGCTGAAGACCCAGGTCCAGGACCTGGAGAACCGCTACCTGAGTAGGACCATGGAGAACCATGTCCACACCCAACAGTTACAGCAGGAGAGGGAGGAGGCGCAGGTAGGTCACAGAGCTGGTCTGAGGAGATCTGAGGGGTCTAGGAAGTTCAGGGGAAGTCTGAGAGGATCTGAGGATGTCTGAGGGGGTTCGTACTGAGGAAGTCTTGTTAGGCCTGTTAAGGTTTGGTAAGGTCTAAGAAGAACTGAGAAAGTCTGAAAAATTCTGAGGGGGTCAAAAGTGGTCAGAGGAGGTCTGACAAGGTTTGAGATGGTCCAAGGAGGTCCGAAGGACTCTATAGAGATTTTATTAAATTTACAAAGGCCCAATTAGGTCTGAGATGGTCAAAGAAAGTCTGAGATGGTCAGAAGAGGTCTGAGAAGGTATGGGAAAGTCTGAGAAGGATTTAAAATGTTTTAGAAGGTCTGACTGAGTGTGGAAAGGTTTTATACATTCTGAGGAGGTTGGAGAAGGTCTAAGAAGGTCTGAGGTTTTTGGAGGTCTGAGGATTTCTGAGGTTTTTGAAGGTCTGAGAAGTTCTGCGAAGGTTTTTCAGGGTTTAAGAAGGTTTTAAAAGATCTGATGATGTCTGAGGTGTTACAAGGTCTGAGGAGGATTGTGGTTTTAGAAGGTTTGACAAGATAACACAGTGATTCACCAGCATGGACTCAAAGATCTTTGAAGGCTTGGCAAGGTTCTGGAAGATGTGGAGTGTGAGGACAGTGTCCTCTGCATGTCTTCTCAGAGACGGTGTGAAGTTCTTGAACAGATGCTGTGTGAACAGAAGCAGGAAGCATCGGAGCTCCACAGGAAGCTCCACTTCACCGTCAGAGAAGAAGAGACCAGAAGGGCCAGACAGGCTCGGACCTTCCAGAAGGTCTGCCGGAGGGCGGTCCAGCAGAGTCCTGCAGACCAGCAGTAAGATCTAAGCTCTCAGTGATCAGCAACAATGGTTCCTGGAGGTGGAGCCAGGTTCTCCACATGTTCTGTTGTCATTGTAGGATTCTGGACGTGATGGCCTTCTATGAAATGAAGCTGGCTGAGGTTCTGGATGAAGTCAGGTAGAACCAGGAAGTAATTTTGTTGTTGTGGCAATTTCCTGTAAATAAAGCAACTTCAAATGAAATTATAAAAAAAAAAAAGAAAGAAAAAAAAAAAAGAAATGTCTTCTTCTTCTCAGCATCGTCCTGAAGCTGAAGCAGCACCAGGAGTTCTTCCCCCGGTTCCACACTCTGACCAAGGAGATCCTCAACACACTTGGTAACACATGCACGCACACATAAACATGCTGAAACACACTAACACACTCCATACCGCAGCTGGTAACACATGAACTCACTCAGCGCGTTTCTGTAACCAACAGACCTGATAACACACTGATGCACTCAGGACTAACACATTAATGCATCCTGTGTGTGTGTGTGTGTGTGTGTGTGTGTGTGTGTGTGTGTTCCAGGTGTGAGTCAGCTGGATGACGTCCTTCCTGCTCTCAAGTCTTTGACTCAGACTTCTCACTGAAACTTTGTTCTTCATGTTTTTTGTCTCATTTGAAGAAAACAAATAAAACTGAACAAAGTTCAATGAAGCCACATTTCAAATCAGGTAAAATGACATGAAGGTTAATGATGATGATGATGTAGCCTGGCAAAACAATACTGCACAGGACACAGAAATAAATTTTGCGTTCTTTATTCTGGACAAAATTAATTGGGGGTTTCTCAATGGATGGAAAAATAAAATAAAATAAATTTCAAAAGGCTCAAAGCTCTTCACACGAGCTGTACTGTTGCTTTTCAGTTCTTTCTAGTACAGTCACAGATTAATCCAAATAAAACTCCTCTGGTGTGCAAACTACAGAATGAAAAGCTTCAGCAACATGTAAAACAAAACTTCACTCCTACATAAAATAACGGTAGTGGCTCCCCCCTCAATAACAGAGCACACGAACATACGTATACATCTTCAACATTTATACATTTTTATAATGAACATTACAAGAAAATAATTCCAGAAAAGTTTCATACCAACAACGTGGGCTTCCACAACACGTTATTTGGCCTGGAAACACCGTAGCTCTCGAGATTGTAGAACATTGAATGGAGACATTTTTCTCAGTTCACACATCAGCAGCATATACAGTCATCAAACGTTTACACATGCATATGGCTGTAGAACACAAAAGAAAAACACACAATGATCATTGTTTTACCTTCTGACACCGGAGAAAACTGTCCCGGACAAACGTGCGCGTTGTTCAGGAGGGAAAATGAACTTCCTCATTCTTGCTGCTCATAGAACCTCCAAGTCTCGCAATGTCACACGGATGACTCAAAAACAGAAAGTGCCCTCTGGTGGTGTTTAATGTCAACTGCATGCACCCTGCATTTCCACCCGGTTACAATGAAATAACAGCATAAACATTTTTCTGTCTGTGTAAATGTTTCCACTGTTACATTTTATTAAATACCTTCATAAAAATCACGAAAAAGTTTGGTTCTGCAGAGAAAACTCATTGTTTAGAGGAGCATATTCCAGTTCAGTGTTTCCAGAACACTCAGTATTTAGTCCAGTTCAATTCATTTTTACATTTTTACAGTGAGGCCTGGAGAAAATGTAACTGTTAGAAAACACCACAATTCATTGGACAAGGGGAATCAGACAGCTTTTTGAAAAGCTCCATATCCTTGGAAATGGAGGAAAAACGACAAATGAAGAAATGTTCAAATGAAGGTCTCAGGCCGTGCTCCAGGCGAAGCCGAAGAAAGTTCATGCAAGGATGAGAGTGTCAGGGTCGTCACCTGTGTTCTGCCAGAAGGAGCTGAGAGAACAAACTGAGGTTGTGGGTGGTCCGCAAAGTCTGCTGTGATCAGTCAGATTTTTCGGGTTTCAGCATGTATCAGGCCAAAATGCCTTGCAAAATTACGTCTATCAAATAACAACAAACACAAACCTCATTGACGTCTACATACCTCAAAGACTGAGTGGAGGTCATAGAGGGTCAAGTCAGTCTGCAGACCTCAAACCAACCGGACACCTGCGGAGGAAGCTGCAGATTCCTGTTTCCAAGCAGCAGCTAAGAAACAAGAAAGGTTCAAACTGTCTGCAAACCTGGCGACCAGCAAGAAGCGTCTGCAGGTGAGTTGTAGTTCACGGGGAAGTTTGTGCTTTAAAGTGCGGTGTTTGCGTGAATTCACAGATCAAGAAGGGATATGCAAAGAGTTGAGCAAGCAGTACACCTGCAGTGATTGGTCAGTCATTAACAAACTGTCATTAAATTAACAGTCATTAATAGTCACTTAAGAGAACACTCCGAAGATTTTGGACCCACGCCCTATCCCGATCATTTACAGAGTGAGATAAGCTCATAAATACCTTTCTTGTGTCTGTTCGTCCAGTGGCTGGATCCCAGCTGTTAGCATCGTAGTTAGCTTAGCTCAACTGCTGGAGGTGAAGAGGAGACAGAGCCAGACAGAGAAAGTGGACAAAATCCTCCTTCCAGTGGTCCAGGGGACGGCGTTTTAGCACGCGAAGTAAATCCGAATGGTTATAAAACTTTTTAAAAGACATGTTTTCTTTTCAATCCCTTAAAATAGCATTTTGATACACACAAATCTGCACAAGCATAGTGCGCTGTGGAAGGATATACCGGAGCACAGCGACCGAGTCTACGCTTCTACTGCTGTGCTATTCCAAGGACGAAAAAACAAGCTCCCGTTGAAAGGCCAAAAACTTTGATCTGGTAGGTAAAACTATTTTAAAGCTTCGACACAGACAGAATGTGGGGCTACTATTCTCCATCATTAGCCATATTGTTATATTGTGATAATCGCCTTGAAAGCTAAGCCAAACCTGGAAATAAAGCAAGCAAAGGCCACAGCACTATATAAAAAAACATAAATACTTAAAAGAGAACATAGTGCAGCATTGTATATTTCTTTATCGTGAGCAGGTTACACTGCTACTGTCCTAATTGCATGCCATGTTGTGCCAAGGTTCTCTTTATTTTCATTAATCAGTTTTCTAATGTTTTGTCCATTGTTTTGGTTATCAAGTCATAGCCCATGAGAATCATCAAACTATTAACAAAATATCACACCATTAAAGTGGAACTGATTTGGTATCAGATGTAAAATCTGACATGATTGTGATATTTGGTAGAGAAACTTGTGATGAAGGACTGATGGACTTGAGATCCAGAGGGAGGGCCTGCTGTGAAGGAACTGATTCACAGCATATCCTGTGGTGATTATAGAGGGCACCAGATACAAGTACAGCAACTTTGCGTTCCTGAATTAGTGGATGCAGTCACAGAAAAACTATAAGCACTGCTGACACTTAGACTATAAGACACAATACTTATGGAGATTGCAACTGACAGAATTGCGTGTTACGTAATGTTTTTGATCTTCTAGCCTGTTTCTCAGCTTTAATTATTTCTGCACTAATTTTTCCTGTTTTCCCCTTAAGATGGAAAGCTCTTCTACCTCAAAAAGGGGAATGGCACTGAGGTGGTGTGTGGGGCTGAAAAGGCAGCAGAAATATTCAAAGACTTCCATGCCAGCAGCACAGGGGCACACTGAGGCAAAAAAAAAAAAAAAAAAAAAAAAAACCTGCAATGCAATTTGCAAAAGGCCAGGCCTGGCATGTCAGAAGACATTGACACATGGGTGAGTAGCTAATGTGGCTCATGAAGCTCTTCACTGCTCTACCTGCTACATGTACTTAAGTTCTGTAAATAATTTAGATCGATATCACAGCTACATTTGTGTCACGATTGACTATCTGACCAAATGGCCCCAGGCTTATCCTTTACGCTCTAAACAAGCAAATGAGGTGGAGGACTGTGCACTGAGGAAACTGGTTGGGCAGAGGCCACAGACTTGGAACCAGCATCTCAATGCTGTGATGTTTGGCTTGAGGACCAAAACCCATGTCACAACAAAGTATTCGCCGTACTTCCTGATGTTTGGAAGAGAAGCTCGGGACCCATCCCAGGTCCCTGAGGAGTACATGCCATTTTTTCTTTTAAAAAGTGGCATTAACTCAGGTCTGTCATTATTTATGTTACTATGTTGTCCTCATAAAAATCTTTTTTTCAAAAGATTGACAGCAGCGTTGAGTCAGTGGTGGGAAATCAGAGCCTAACTGAGGACATCCTCCAGGTGAGTGATGCTCTGCAAGCTGCTCAGGATAAGCAGTGCAAACAAAAAGAAAAGTAGACTGTTAAACCCCCCACAATTCAAAGTGGGGGGCAAAGTGTGGAGGCTGAGTGTGAGGAGCCAGCAGAGAAAGGGAGGGAAGCTGGAGCCTGAGGTTTTGGGGCCTTTCACAATAATTGCTCTTAAAAATGAAAGTGCTGATCTTAAGGGCCAATCCCAATTCTACCCCTTACCCCTACCCCTTAGCCCTTAGCCCTACCCCTATCACTCTCCTACCCCTTTTAGAATAGGGCTGAGGGCTAGGGCTATCTTTGCAGCACTATGAATTGGGATACCCCTTGGCCCTTTAAGCCCCGCCGCGCTCCTATAACAACAAAAAATTATGGATATTAGAAATGATAGAAATTACATTAGAAATTACTTTTATTTTTAATAATAGTATTATTATTTACCTTATATTTTTGAGGTTCTCCCACTTTTTTGAAGCTTGCTGGGCTGTAACTTCCCCTTCTAAGCCATTTTCTTTTATGAATTTCCTAAAGTAATACAGATATATTTATATAAACACGTTTTATTACTAACATATTAGAGCTAGACGAATAATATAATTTACTCCCAATGTGTTTTGGCGCTATATTTTGATTTCAAAAACTTTTATTCATTTTCACCTCTAAACTGAATCAGAAGTTGGGTTTCATCGGGGGTCCCTGTGTCAAACATTAAATTAAAAACGTGATAAAAGATGATGTTAATTCAGTGATTAGTGCTCTTCAGAAGTTACAAATTTACAATTGGAAACAGTGCTGCGCAGCGCTAAAACGTTAATCCATGACTGGGACACTGTCACGCTAGTATATCTATAAATTCAGTGAAGCAAATACACTTTTTATAGCTTTTTAAATAGTATACAGAAAGCAAGCTTACATTTGTGCGACTCCGTGATGGGCGCCATGTTTTTTTCTGGCCAATGTGAAACTCCGCCTACCCCTATTGAGAATAGGGAGCATCGATGCAGACTTCGCTGAAAGGGGTGATTTCCCCTTACCCCTACCCCTATTCAAAAAGTAGAATTGGGAAAGCCCTTAAGCCTCGTGAACGCGCATATCATAGGGGTAGGGGTAAGGGGTAGAATTGGGATTGGCCCTAAGAGCAAGGAAGGGCAGTTGTTCCCTAAGATCAGCACTGATCATCTGAAGAAATATGTGGAAGAAAATCCACGTGTCCCACATAAACGCACCACCACCGCCGCAGTCTCATCAACCCCACCAGCCGCTGCAGTCTCCTCTGCCCTTATAGCCGCTGCATCCAGTAGCCTGAAAAGGACCAGTGCCCTTTCAGGTTATACACCTCCCCTACAAAGTTCACACTGGACACCAGTGAGCAAGCATATTGTCATGGTCGGTGTGCAGTCAGATCCAACTGCAGAGAGACAGAAGCAGGATCGAAGATTGAACAGGTTTAGTTGGTGCAGATAACGAGGGCTGCAGCCTGGCAGCAGCATCACAGGTTGGCCCGAGGTGTGGCCGTGGCGTGACGAGGCCGTGGCGTGACTGTGGCAAGGTCCTGGCGAGACCGAGGCAAGGTCCTGGCGAGACCGAGGCAAGGTCCTGGCGAGACCGAGGCAAGGTCCTGGCGAGACCGAGGCAAGGTCCTGGCGAGACTGAGGCAAGGTCGTGGCGAGACGAGGTCCTGGCGAGACTGAGGCAAGGTTGTGGCGAGACGAGGTCCTGGCGAGACCGAGGCAAGGTTGTGGCGAGACGAGGTCCTGGCGAGACCGAGGCAAGGTTGTGGCGAGACGAGGTCCTGACGAGACCGAGGCAAGGTCGTGGCGTGACGAGGTCCTGGCGAGACCGAGGCAAGGTAGTGGCGAGACGAGGTCCTGGCGAGACCGAGGCAAGGTCTGGGCATGACGAGGCTGTGGCGTGACTGTGGCAAGGTCATGGCGAGATGAGGTCCTGGCGAGACCGAGGCAAGGTCGTGGCGAGACGAGGTCCTGGCGAGACCGAGGCAAGGTTGTGGCGAGACGAGGTCCTGGCGAGACCGAGGAAAGGTCATGGCGAGACGAGGTCCTGGCGAGACCGAGACAAGGTCGTGGCGTGACAAGGCTGTGGCGTGACTGTGGCAAGGTCATGGCGAGACGAGGTCCTGGCGAGACCGAGACAAGGTCGTGGCGTGACAAGGCTGTGGCGTGACTGTGGCAAGGTCATGGCGAGATGAGGTCCTGGCGAGACCAGGCGAGAAAAGGCAAAACAAGGCAAGACGAGACAAAAACCTCCTGTCTGCTTGGCAGAGCATCTGAATCCCTCTGCAGCAGCAAGGGAGTCTGGTACGGGTAACGATCCAGCCCAGAGCAGGTGGCAGGGGGAGGTTTATATAGGCAGGTGGAGTGGCAGTCCCCAGGTGAATGCAATCAGCACTCAGCAGGACCCAGGGAGACCGAGACTGCCTTCTGCCTGCCAGGCCGGGGTCCTGACACATACGTTTTATAAAATGTGCATACATATGTGCAGTCACTGTGTGTGTGTGTGTGTGTGTGTGTGTGTGTGTGTGTGTGTGTGTGTTCTTACTTATGTCCAAATTGGGGATTTTCATCAGCTCACACACCAGTTGATTGGGGACACCATTGCCTTTGGGGACCAAAACCACGGTCCCCAATTAGATTGCATTGTAGTTGCATTCAGCATGCTCTAAAATGGGTTTCTTCCTTAAAATCTCCATTGTCCCCAAAAATAGTTTTTTTCAGATATTTTGTGTGTGTGTGTGGACCCCCCCCCCCAATCTGTGTATAACTCTACATTGCCCCTAATGGATGTGTGTGGTACTGCACGACCCCAAAGGTAGGGTAATAGAACGGATACACAGTTAATGATAATTTAGCAAAAATAAAGTCTGACTGATATATATATATATATATATATATATATATATATATATATATATATATATATATATATATATATAATATATTTAAATAATACATTTTCATCTACTGCTATCCATAGCTAGAAATGTAGCTGGCACTGCAGTAGCATGCGTATACCAGTGCTATCTGCTAAAGTCAATGGATTTGCTTAACTTTAAATAAACCTAACTTGCTTAAAGTTAAAGGTATACTGGAGGATCCTTAGAACAATCAGAATTGTATGGTTCCAACTTATGATTGGACAGTCATAATGCCAATCAATGTGGGAACGCGTTTGCGTGATGACGTATCATGGCGAGTCGCCTCCTCTGTGTGCGCTCTTGTTTCGAGCCGCGCATGCGCAGAGCATTGTTTAGGAAGTGGCATGCAGCGGGAGCGACCATCGCAGAAGCAGAAGTCGCAGAAGCAGAAGTCGCAGAAGCTGTTTGTTCCTCCCGCGAACACCTCCGAAGATGGCCAGCCACAAAAAAGAACATTGTTTGAGATGGCAGAGGATAGAAGAAAGGCCATAGAAAAGAAGGACAAAACGCGTGTTTTACTCGGAGATTCCTTTACGAGGTGGCGGACATTCAAAGCACAAACAGGATTTAGGACTGATCACGACATGGGGAAGTTTCTGCTGGACAGGTAACATGCTTATTATCCCATTCAAATGTGTTTCTGTTGCATAAACACGTAAGACACTACTTTACGGATCGTATTCTTATGTATGATTTGAAGAAGAGTCCGACATGATTACAAATGTGTTTTAATCCTATGCGGAAAGACGATGCTCCAGCCGCGCAGATGTAAACAAACTGACATGCGGCTGACGTGCGCGCTCCCACAGTCCTCATGCGGAGGGAGCCTCGCATGCGCAGTGCTCCAAAAATGGCAAATCGGCCATGTTGTACGAAATCGGCAGAGAATCCACCAGTATACCTTTAAGTACAGTTGTGAGTCACACTTTGTAATATTGAGAAACCTGATTCTTTTTGCAAACTTTCAAGTTGCAATCACTTGAAGCCGGTTTGGCAACATTAGCTATGTCAGTGGTTCCTAAACTTTTTCTTGTGGCCCCCCCTTTGTAGTTAAAAATATTTTCAAGCCCCACCACCCTTGTGAATGCATATACACATCTTCTTCTTGAAAACGTCTTAAGACTTGTTTCGTAAACATTGTCTCACCAATACAGAACTGCAACTTCAGTGTGACATCGCAACTAAAAAAAAACTTAAAGAACAATTTTCTTTGCAAACTGTAAACCTTTTATGTGCATGATTAATTTGGTAAATTTACTTGTACACAACAATTATTTCTCTCAAATATCAACAGGCTCTTTTTTATGTCTCAGATGTCTACTTATTCTACCTCACACTGTCAGAATCTAATATTTTGACTTTTGAGACACACAGCACACCACAATCTGTCTTCATTAGCCAAAGACTTCATCATATTTCCTTGTTTTGTTCCTTCCTTTGTTTCGTAGCCTTGCTGTGACCCCCCTTGTGATAATCTCAACAAATTCAGTACACCATCCTCATCTCCCCTTCACTGTGTCCTGACTGATACATCATCTTGTTTATTTGCATTACCCCTCCATCACGAACCTGTGCCTATCTATAACCTTCCCAAAATTGAAGGTATTCTAAGTCCTGTCATGCAGTTTCTAAGCTGGTCACCTACAGCTTACAATCTGCTAGCTGACTGTCCTCTGAATATGCTCTGAAAAAATTCAGTCTGTTTGAACAGCCGAGGCTGCAACAACCAGCCAGTCACTGACGAGAGGTACTGGGGGTTTGCATCCCTGCACTTGAAGAGGGTGTGGGGAAGTAGAGTAGATAAAAGAAGTTAGCTATGGGAGAGCGATGATGCCAACACCGATAGAGAAACAACAGTTTTTTTTTTTTAATTCGACATGGTTGACACAGGACCAAAAAGGATATGTTCAGACGCTCATCCTTATGTGCATTCATGTCAGGAGCATAAGAGGGGGAGAGGCAGAGATGGGGAAGTCCTGAAATTGAAGTCTTTATTTTGGGCTACATTTTGTGTTTGAAAAGTAGGGGACGGAGCTACGGTCCCAAACGTAAGACCTTTTCCCAAAATTTACGTCCCTCTAGCTCCACCCCCTTATGCCCCACGGGGCCGAGTCGGGTGGATTCTCGTTCAGGGTGACCCGAGCTTTTCTAACAGTGCTCTTTTTTAGGGCGTGGCTCCAAAATTTAAAACCGGTGTCTGACCCCGGCTCAGGAAATCAAGTGGGTGAAAGGGTTTCACCTCACGCCCCCCTTTTTTGGGCCTGGGGGGTCCCGACCCAAGACCGAGTTTCCACACCGCCCGGTAGAGCCCCTCCTGCCCTGCACAACACCGTTGACCCTGCCTTTCCTCTGGGCTTCCGTTGCCGAATTACGGCAGGTTGAAGGACGCTGAAACGGGGTCCTCAGACAGAGGTCAAGGCATCGAGCTGTGAAAAAAGGGGGAACACCTCCGTCTGGGATCTTCAAACTCTAGATTATGTTTCAGAGCTACTACTACATCTGAAATTTCAGCTCCTTCTGATGTTTTTTTTCTGAAAAAGTTCAGTTGTTTCCACTTGTGAATTTGCTTTCCCATTCTGTACTCTTATTACAGGGAAACTCTTCCACGCTTGGAGCTCTAGATTATGTTTCATGGCTACTGGTACATCCTCTTTGTGTAATTTCAGCCCTCTGGGACACACTGGAATGATGCTAAGGCCACAGGTCAAAGGTCAACCTCATCAAAACTCCTCCACACTTTCACCTAGGAAGGTGAAATTCACATTTTGTTAGTTTTACATGTGTCCATATTCCCTCTGTCAAATTGCTGCCGTCTAGCCCCAGTGGATCCCTTTTGGGGGGTCTTCTGAGTCCGTTCTCACGGGAAATTCCAAAAATTGCTTAACGGAGCATCTTTTGCTCATAACTTTTAAAATACTGCACCAAGATAGCTCAAAGCAGAAGGGAATCACTGTCTCTACACCCCATTTGTGTGTGCAAGCTGTGGTGGGACCCTTTGGGCAGGAGACACATCTTGAAGCCTCATCCAAGTCCCTTTCAGAGTTATTCACCGCCACTTTCAGAGCTATTCAATGAAACGTGCGGCGTAGGTCAAAGGGCAACGGTCCGCAGGTGCTAGAGGGATGAGATCGCACACAGGTGTCAAGGACCCCCCACCCCGGGAGACACATATTGCACCCCCATCTCCCTAGCCCCGCCCCTTTCAGAGTTATTCACCGCCGAAGTCGGTAACGGCAGCTAACGGCTAAATCCATTAACTGCACATGTTCCTCAGGTGCTAGGGGGATTGCCTCTCACAGAGATGTCAGGGACCCCCTCAGGGACACACACATCCAACCCCCATCTCCCAAGCCTCAACCGTTTAGGAGTTATTCAAGCTGGAAGTTGGGATTAGCAGCGAACAGCTAATCACAGCTCACGCCCACTTTGTGCAGTATTTCTACAAGGTGGGCGGGGCTGACCCATGCCCACGGATGTGTAAGGTCTCCACAGACCAGGTGTGAAGGTTTGAGCCAGCTAGCTATCACTGTTTGGGAGCTATTAATGGAAACAGCTAAATTAGCTTCTTTTTTAGCCACAAAATGCTAGCATTTGCCTCATTTGCATATTTCTACATGTCCCGGAGGGCTGAAAATCGCACCATAGATGTGTGATGGGACAACAAGGAATCCCTGAAGGTTTCAGCCCCCCACCTATCACCATTTTTTTTTAGAAAATAAAAACGTGAAAACGCAAAATATCGAAATTTGCTTTTTATGGGTACTTCCGTTTGAGCTGTAACCACCACAGCCGGCACACATGAGCGCGGTGTGGAGAGGGTGATTTCATGCTGTTTTGAGCTCGTTTGGCGGAGTATTTCAAAAACGGCGCACAAAATATACTCCGTTAAGGTGTTTTTGAAATCTGCTCCTTCCAGCTCCCTAGAAAGGCTTCCGGTGGGGCTGGAGGACTGAGATTTCACACAGGGGATGGGGTGGCATTCCCGAGGCATAATCTTAAGTTTCATGTCTCTAGCTCAAAGCATTGAGGGAATTCTCGCCACGTTGACCTTTGACCTTTGGGGTTAGGAGGGTCCCAGAGGGCTGATACACACAATGGATGTCCTGGCAGCCCTCATTCAGGATCTAGATTTTCAGCTCCCTAGCTCAAAGCGTTGAGGCATTCTCCTGTCTATCAGGCTGCAGTTCGGGCCTCTCACTGTGCAAGTGGAAACTGATGGATTTTTTCAGTAAAATCTTCTAGAGAGCTGAAATTCACACAGTGGATGTCCTGGCAGCCCCCATGCAGGATCTAGCGTTTCATCTCCCTCGCCGAAAGTGTGGCAGAGTCCTGTTGAGGTTGACCTATGACCTTTGACCTTTGGTCTCGGCACAACCCGGGGGGGGGGGGTCCCAGAGGGCTGATATTTCACACGGGGGATGGGGCGGCATTCCCAAGATATAATCTGAAGTTTTCTGTCTCTAACTCAATGCGTTGTTTTCATCCTCTGGGGGAATCCCGATTAGGGTTACCTCACCTCACCTCTGTGTTTTCCAAACTGATCCCACAGAAATGCATGAAATGAGCATGCATTGTTAGTACCAGAGGGTCCCAGATTACGTGCTCCTGTCACGCAATATGCTGAAATTGCGTGTGGAGACTTTCAGTCTCCACTGAAAGTCAATTGGAATCCGTGGCGTGGTCTGGACACGCATTTTCAGCTTCAACGACGTCACTCCGTGAGTGTCGTTTCAAATTCTTATTACTTTTCCTGGGGTTGTTGTTTGCACTAAATAGATGTTCAACCGTGGATCTGAAATTTGATCTCGGCATTTAAAGGGGGCATACGCTTTTTTCACTTTGTGAAGAGTTTCTTATAGTATTATGTGTCGCCGTAGCCTCATTATGACGTTCAAATGTGAAAAGTGTCTGTTTCCACCGTGTGTTGCTGCACCACATTTTGTGAAAATGAAACGGAAGCTGAAATGATCAAGTTTGAGTTTGGTCCGCTTATCCTGAAATAAGCAGGTTCAACTCCTCCCCCTGACTGTGCCCGCACCATGTGTGTGTGTGTGTGTGAGAGTAGGCCTGGACAGACACGTTCAAGTGCATACCTGGAGGCAGGCTCAGAAACAGCTTGTTCTGAGGAGGGCTCCTCAGAGCCACTTTTTAGACCACTGAAACTCCGAACAAAGGATGAATTTGGGGTGAACAAACTTAAATACTATGTTTTTGGGCTTCTGAGACCTATATGACGTGACTGAAAAATATGTTCCCTTAAAACTCCTCTGAGCTGCCGACAAAAGTACAGAACAGAAATGCACTTTAATTACTGAATCTAATGTTAATCACTGACTGTGTTGCTTTAAGGACTGTTTGCATATTGTGACCTGATCGCTAGAATAACGCAAATAAAACAATTTAAATCACAAACTTGTCTTAATAACTGCAGTTGCAGATTGGTAACTCACCCTGAGCAGTCATCTCCTCACAGCTCTTAACATCTCATCTTCAGCTTGATTCCGCTGCAGGGCCTCCCAGACTCTTCCCTACTTTTCTTTCACATTATTTCTCACTGTTTGTAACATTTTATGACTCTCTTCTTACAATGAAAAGCGCCAAAACAGCAGAAAGAAACATGACGGCCTATGTCCTTCGTTCAGCTTGTTTATGTCTGCTGAGGGGCGGAATGTTTACCATCTGATTTCCCCGCCCACTGAGAACAGTATCCATGGAGACAAACAAGGCCAGTGGAGACACCACAAAACCGAGTCAAGTACAGCGGGGCAGAGTCGAGTCTAGTAGAGTGGGGTAGGTGGAAACACGTCATATGTCAGTAGTATTAATTTGAGGGAACCAAAAAATTAAAGATGCACACTGTATGACTGACAGCAATAAAGCCTCAAAACTCAAAAAACTCAATCTAGATGTAGTGTATAGAAATAGATCATTTTATACCTAAATGTGAAGAGCTTATTCGCTGTGGTTGATGTGGGAAAAAAAAAAAGCTGTGGTTGATGTGGGAAAAAAAAAAGCTGTTGTTGATGTGAAACAGGTCACTAAGGTTTGGAGAGATTCACATGGATCAAAATGTTCTGGGATAGAGGTAATAAGTTTTCAAACCATGCATCCTTCGTTTTTGTCTTTCCTCAGCAGAATTACTCTAATCTTGATTTAACCAAAGGTTAATGGAAGTGAGACACATTTTTATTGACCTCTATATTACAAATCTAGCCAACTGCTTTGATCACTGTTCTAATAAACAACTTAGGAACTAATTATCAACATGCCATACAGTGTATATAGCACTGCTGGATCAGTTTCAGTATTATGAAAATTGTAAACAATACTGCATTTTAGGTGAACAGTATTTGTGAATGTAGTTGAAATTAATACTGCTGCTACCTATTTCTAATAATAATTGTTTTATTAAGCAATTAATTATTACAAGGTGTGTACTCAGGTGACTTGCACAATAAATAATAGTCACCATTGACTAAAGTGTGAAACACTCATTTAATCGGGCACCACAGCCCATCCCCCACTCCCGACAGGAAGCGTGTCTTCCTGCCAGCTCTGCGCATGCGCGTCAGTCAGTGTTGGAGGGAACGACAGCAGGACGCCTGATGGAGTCACCTTTAAAGGTAGGCAAAACTTTTTATTGGAATAGCAGGGTTTTGTGCTGTGTGCCAACATCCAGTTGTGTAGTGAAAACGTGCCGCTTCCGGGTTTCTGATGAATTGGTGCAGATGGTCGGACCTTTTAGCCCTGATGCTAACGAGGCTAACGTGAGTGACAGACGCAGGTGCACTAATTAGCAGAGATGTGGACTCAGTCTGACTCGACTTCCACTTGAGACTCGAGTCTTTACTTGGGCTTGAGCCTTCTGAGTTGATCTGACTTTCTGCTTTCAACCAAACAGATTTTTTTTTTTAAAAAAAGGTATGCTAATTGACGCTCTGCAGTGCTGGCTCTCGTTCTCTCTCTCTCTCTCTCTCTCTCTCTCTCTCTCTCTCTGAGAACGTGTGTATGTGATGTGCGCCTGCATGCATGACACGACTGGATGTACTGCATTCTGCAATAAAGTGGTTTATTATGTACAGCATGCACTTTACATTGAGCTAACATTAAACCCCACCGCTCGCCGTAGCCCAGGTCGGGCGGTGGGGACGCAGAGTGACGGCAGGGCGAGACACTGCTCCTCAGTGCCGATAAGACAAGTGTTGATTTCTGCCAGAAACTGATTTCTGGTCCGCAGGAGCGCACACAGCTGAAAAGTGCAGCTTCTGTGACTCTGTGAAAGTCTTCATCAGTCTCAAACAACCAGTTTGTTTATGATCATTGAATGATGTTTATTTGTGTGTGTGTTTGATAACCTCCTGTCTGTACAGTTGCCTTATCTCGCTGTCAAATAGGCTTGTTGGTGTTTCATCCCCCTTTTACTTCACAGACCTGCATATTCTTTGCAAAAAATGACTTGGTATCATGCCATCAATACATGTAATTAGCAAAATATCCATCTACATACAATACTAGAGACATGAATAATTTTTTGGTAAGCAAAAAAGCAGATTTTTACACTGTGATGGCCCTTTAGTCATGTTCCCAGTAGTAAAAAGTACTGGTTGTGTTCAAATGTGGTAAATCTGACTCTGCTGTGTTATATTAACTTATTTTGGGGCAAAATATCCCTCTATGTATAATACTAGAGGCATGAATCAGTTTGTGGCAGGTGAAGTAAGCTGATTTTGACACTGTGATAGCCCTTTAAGGCCCGTCCATGCTTCACATGTCCGCGTGGGTGCGCGTTGCGCGTTGGTCCGCGTGACGTAAAAATCGTCATGAATTCCTGTCCGCTAGGGTCCGTGCGGACCGATCCGCGGACGTCCGCGCAGCAGCCAGAATTTGAGACCGCGTTGCGCAGTGCGGGCAGGTCGCGGAAGTGTGCGCCTGTGCCAGAGCGCCATAGCAAACAAAACATGACGGTAAAAGTGAAAGTAGACGGAGCTCCAGCCTGATGGCTCCACTTAAAGACACCGAAAAAGTGAAAAACTCGTGGAAAGAGAGAGAGACTGTCTGGAGGGAGGAGAAGGTCCGCAGACAGAAGTGAAAAAGTAAGTAATCGCTCCGGCGCCGCCCCCGCGATTCAGAAACAGAAGAAAAAAGGCTAAATAAACTTTAATATTTAAAGATAATGTACTGGCAATGTATGTGCTTAATTTTCTCTAAATAATCCGTAATAAAGGAGCAGATAAACAGTCTGTAGTGCCGGAAAAGCTTCTCGAGGCTGCGTGGATCACCGCGCCTGCATGAGACGCGCACAGCTGAGCTCAAAATGTAGCATGGGAGAAAGCGCGTCCACATCAGTGGTGCGCGGACCTTCCAAAGCGGACGCGGAAACGCGTACATGTGAAGCATGGACCAGCCTTTAGTCAATTTTCAAACCGTGCAAAGCACTGCTTGGGATCAAATGACTCTGTTGAGCGATTTAGTAATTTTGATGCAGAAAAAACGAACACATAGAACACCTCAGTGACACTTATCTTTATTAGCGTAAATACAAGCCAGATTAGAATCACCAACGAGCACCCACGATTTAACAGCGATATAAGGCAACTGGAGGAGGCTATCAAACGCACACACAAACAACGTTTGATGATCATAAACAAAACTTGTTGTTTGAGATGGGTAGATGGGGGTATGTCACATCCGCCCACTGTCCAGGCAGATCGCTTCAACCCTCGGCATTAAAGTGGATTTAATCCTTTGTCTTTCCCATGTAAACGCCAAGCTAATAAATGTAATTTGGAATTAAATAATTCTGAACTTCCATGTAACCGTGGCCACTGACACGGATTGTGCTCTATGCAGCAGTGCAGTCCCCCCCCCCCCCCCCTGTGGGCACTGTATACTGTAGGACAGGGGTGCCCAACCAGTAGATCGCGATCGAGTGTCCCCAGGTAGACCGCGAGGTGCAGGGGAAAAAAAAAAAAGTTTGCGCGGTTAAAAAAAAGAAGAAAGCAACAAGTGTGTGCACACGTTAGCGAGCGAGTGCGTGTGTGCACATGCAGCACTCTCCATGAATGACAATCATGCCTGATGCACACTGGATGGGGTCCGGCTGCGAAACGGCTGCGTTCCACCTACGGAACGGAATCACCGCATCACCGCCTGCAGTGTCTCTGCAGTCCGCTGGAGGAGGTTGACAGATCTGTCGCTCTCCCCTGTAAACAATATGAAACCCGTTTAACTCAATAGAAAGCAGCCCAAACGGCCATCTCGGTTAAGAAATGCATATTAAAACTGTACTTGTGTAATAAAAGAACACGTCATAAACACAATCATTTCATCAACCCGTCCAACATGTTCAAAAAAGAAGCTTGACTTGGCAAAAACCTGCCCAATTTGAGAACACAGAGCCCCTCCGTTCATAGAGCTGTTTCATTTAATTTTGGAGCCGTTTGACTTTCCTGCAGTGACAAAGTACAAAACTGTTCATTCTTCTAATGCATATAATCACTACATCACGTTGTTTGTTCTGTTTTCTACCAGAGGAAGTAAAGAAAATAGAATATTACGGAAAAAACACAATACAGATTTTATTTTGGAATCACTTATTTTATAACAAGTATCGCGTTACCTTCTGGTACTACTTGAAAAGTAGCTCTTGGCCCAAAAAAGGTTGGACACCCCTGCTGTAGGACAACATATAGTGAACCTGTCTATACAGCTGGAGCTCCCCCAAGTCCCATCCTGCACCTGATTCATTGAATGTTCTGAGCAGTTGCTCACATGCCCCACAGCAAAAACCGCCCATGGTTGAGAAGTTTCATTAAACTTCATATTTACCTTAAATAACAGAAAATACACAACCCTGTTCATGTACTGTTTCACTCTCTCAAACACATACACACACTTTCACTCTCTCAAACACATACACACACTTTCACTCTCTCAAACACATACACACAATGAGTTTGTTTTAATGATTATAGATTTTAAAAGTATATATAAACTGTCTACATTCGATGCGTCATTGCTTTGTTGTTTAAATCACTTGAGAAGACTCGAAACTGAAAGTATAAGACTTGTGACTTGACTTGAGACTTATTAGTCTCGACTTGAGACTTGACTCGGGACTTGATTGAAAAGACTTGAGACTGACTTGTGACTTGCAAATCAGTGACTTGGTCCCACCTCTGCTAATTAGTTTTGGGGGCAGGTGAGTTGAGGGGTGCGCTACACAGATTAGCCCAGGTCTTGGTGAACTTTTTTTTGTGAATGCCTTTACAATTTATGATAAAAACTAATGATAGTCTTTGAAGAAGGGGATGACTCATTGAAGAATGAGTAGATTTTGCTGATTGCATTGACACTGAGATTTGCACTGAGATTTTCAATCAGTTAAAGTTTAAACTTTGATATAAGATAATGTGTTTAGTGTATTGTAATGAAAACACATTGTTCAAAACATTAAATTAAAAATTGTGTTCCAGGACTGCACATCATCAGATTTTGAAGAGGATCTATAAATGAAAACATTCATTTACTTATTTCAGGATAAACGAACCAAACTCAAACTCGGCCATTAAATAAGGAGATTTAACTCCTCCTCCTGACTGTGCCCCCACCATGCATGTGTGTGAGAGTGGGCGTGGACAGATGCGTTCAAGTGCATACCGGGAAGCAGGCTGAGAAAGAGCCTGTTCTGAGGAGGGCTCGTCAGAGCGACTTTTTAGACTGCTCAAACTCCGAACAAAGGATGAATTTGGGGCGAACAAAATTAAATACTATGTTTTTGGGCTTCTAAGACCAATATGACGTGACTGACAAATAGCACAATATGTTCCCTTTAAGTCTTGTTGGTTTTTTAAACTGTGTCTTGTTCCTGTTTCCAGCAGATGTCATCACCTGAAGTCAGCGAGCAGACTGTGGATGAGAGTGACAGATCTCAGGTAGGAGCCAGATTATAATACACGACTTAATCTCTCAGAGATTGGCTTGGCATAAACGGAGCCACCTCCATCCTCACACACCTAAGTACAAACGTTAAGTGTTGTTGGTTTCTTAAATTGTGTCTTGTTTCTGTTTCTAGCAAATGTCATCACCTGAAATCAGTGAGCAGACTGTGGATGAGAGTGACAGATCTCAGGTAGGAGCCAGATTATAATACATGACTTAAAGGATAGGTTCGGTTTGAACAGTTTGCATGTTGTTCATGGAATGAAGTACAACAATATTCTCACCCAGAAGGCTTTTCTGATCCAAGCAGTGCTTTGGGAGAAAGTTATATCCAAAATCGAGCAGTGCACATCCCTATACTGTTAGCAGATGGGGCATGTATTGTGCCGCTAGCAAAATGGCTTTAATCATCCAAAAACTTGTTAGTTTCACCAATATTTCATCATGGTCCACTCAGCCTCTTCTCCATGACAGCCCGGTGTCGCGAGATATGTCATATATGCAGATATGTTTGATTTGAATGTACTACTAGGTGTCCACGTGTATCTATACACCTACAGCTAGATATCTATGTGTATATGTCTAGGCGGTAGTGTAAGAGCTACGGAAGCCCCAGTTTTGTTTTGTGTGTGTTTTTTCGACTGCCGATCCGAACGCATGTTTCTGATCCGTGCTCTTGGAATATACATCCTCACGCTGCCAAACAACTCTGGACTTCTTTCAAGCATATTACAAAGATTAATGTTTTTGTTGTTTTGTTGACCTCTGAACTGAAAGCTTTGTTTACGGCACCGCACGCATGTGTAGTACGACTCATTGTTTCCGGGGCAACCTGAGGCTGCACGCGGTGCTTTTTTTCCAGTGTAGTGTAAAATGGATGAATATCTGTCGGATGAAGTTGTTGTGGACGAGAACTTTGAATGATTTTCTCTTAAGCAAAAGCAGCATTAGCACTGGCAGTCGAAAAAACACACATACAACAACACTGTGGCTTCCGTAGCTCTCCTCACACTACCGCCAAGACATATAGACATAGATATCTAGATGTAGGTGTCTAGATACACGTGGACGCCAAGTAGTACATTCAAATCGAACATATATCTGCATATATGACATATCTGGCAACACCAGGCTGTCATGGAGGAGTGGCGTGAGCGGACCATGATGAAATATTGGTGAAACTAATGAGTTTTTGGATTATTGAAGTTGTTTAGTGAGCGGCGCTACACATGCTCTACCTGCTAACAGTATAGGGATGTGCGCCGCTCGATTTTGGATCTAACTTTCTCCCAAAGCACTGTTGGGATCAGAAAAGACTTCTGAGTGAGTATATTGTTGTACTTCATTCCATCAACAACGTGAAAACTGTTTAAACCAAACTTATCCTTTAATCTCTTAGAGATTGGACAATATTGGTTGTCTGTGTTATGTATATAGTGGGTCAGTGAGTATAAATGACCTCCCAGCACAGTCTTAAATCAGTCCAAGTCGGCTATGTCTACAAGTACTTCTCATGTCTGCTGTTGTGATCACTCTGTCTATTAGTTACCACACTACAAGTTTGGTTGGACTGACAAACTGGTGTGTTAAGGTTTCATCTAACGGGACGTCCCCAATTAGGTTCAAGTAGCAAGTGTGTGTGTGTGCAATGAACGACCCCAAAAGTATAGCTCGACTCTCAAACTGGTGTCTAAAGGTTTCATCTAACAGCCGTCCCCAATTAGCTTTGGGTAGCAAGTGTGTGTGTGTTCTTAATGACCCCAAAAGTATGGTTAGACTGACCAACGAAACTAAGTTTAACTTGGTTCAACATCTGTTAACACTGAGCAGGTAAAATGTTCCGAGGCTTGACATAAATGGAGCCGCCTCCATCCTCACACACCTAAGTACAAACATTAAGTGTTTTTGGTTTCTTAAATTGTGTCTTGTTTCTGTTTCCAGCAGAAGTCATCACCTGAAGTCAGCGAGCAGACTGTGGATGAGAGTGACAAATCTCAGGTAGGAGCCAGATTATAATACATGACTTAATCTCTTAGAGATTGGACAATATTGGTTGTCTGTGTTATGTATACAGTGGGTCAGTGAGTATAAATGACCTCCCAGCACAGTCTTAATTCAGTCCAAGTAGGCTGTGTGTATAAGTACTTCTCATGTCTGCTGTTGTGATCACTCTGTCTGTTAGTTACCACACTACAAGTTTGGTTGGACTGACAAACTGGTGTGTTAAGGTTTCATCTAACGGGACGTCCCCAATTAGGTTAGAGTAGCAAGTGTGTGTGTGTGCTATGAACGACCCCAAAAGTATAGCTCGACTCTCAAACTGGTGTCTAAAGGTTTCATCTGACAGCCGTCCCCAATTAGCTTTGGGTAGCAAGTGTGTGTGTGATCTTAATGACCCCAAAAGTATGGTTAGACTGACCAACGAAACTAAGTTTAACTTGGTTCAACATCTGTTAACACTGAGCAGGTAAAATGTTCCCAGGCTTGACATCAATGGCGCCGCCTCCATCCTCACACACCTAAGTACAAGCGTTAAGTGTTTTTGGTTTCTTAAATTGTGTCTTGTTTCTGTTTCCAGCAGATGTCATCACCTGAAGTCAGCGAGCAGACTGTGGATGAGAGTGACAAATCCCAGGTAGGAGCCAGATTATAATACATGACTTAATCTCTTAGAGATTGGACAGTATTGGTTGTCTGTGTTATGTATATAGTGGGTCAGTGAGTATAAATGACCTCCCAGCACAGTCTTAATTCAGTCCAAGTAGGCTGTGTGTATAAGTACTTCTCATGTCTGCTATTGTGATCACTCTGTCTGTTAGTTACCACACTACAAGTTTGGTTGGAGTGACAAACTGGTGTGTAAAGGTTTCATCTAACGGGACATCCCCAATTAGGTTCAAGTAGCAAGTGTGTGTGTGTTTTGAATGACCCCAAAAGTATAGCTCGACTCTCAAACTGGTGTCTAAAGGTTTCATCTAACAGCCTTCCCCAATTAGGTTTGGGTTGCAAGTGTGTGTGTGTTCTGAACGACCCCAAAAGTATGGTTAGACTGACCAACGAAACTAAATTTAACTTGGTTCAACATCTGTTAACACTGAGCAGGTAAAATGTTCCCAGACTTGACAAAAATGGAGCCGCCTTCATCCTCACACAGCTAAGTTCAAACGTTAAAGGGATACTTCAACATTTTGGCAAATTGGCCCATTTAGCGCAATTCCTTCATCATTTTGAACAGCATACTTACTTTTTTTGTGAGGGCGAGCTATTGTTTATTCAGAGGTGAGTCGGGGAGGGTTTTCAGGAAGGACACAATGGAAGTGAATGGTATTTTTGCTTCCCCTCGTCAAACTCATCAAATACAAAATCCAACAACCCCAAAACACTTTAGTGGACACGTTATAATCTGCATATTCACTACTCTGTGGAACACCCACAAATGATATTGGAGCGTTACGACACTGAAGCAAATACTGGGAACTACTTTTTCTTTTGAAATCACTGTGTCCAGATGCCATATTTAGTAAGTAGTTCCGTCTTAGCAATCTTCGCATAAACAACTCAATCTGGTAATTTTGCATTAATATTTCACAGCGTAGTGAATGTGCAGATTATAACGTGTCCACCAAAGTGTTTTGGCAGATGCATGGTTTTGAAAATCAAGGCTGTAAATGCAATGCAGCTTCCTCACTTCATGCAATGTGTGTTTATAGCTACATCAGCTATAGAAATACAGAATAAAAGAGACTGGATACTGTGCCTTCTTTTATGACTTGCTGACTTTTACACATTAGAGTAGGGCATTATCAAAATTTAGACTTTTAAAGGAATACTCCGAAGATTTTGGACCCACGCCCTATCCCGATCATTTACAGAGTTAGATAAGCTCATAAATACCTTTTTTGTGTCCGTTCGTCCAGTGCCTGGCTAACAGCTGTTAGTATCGTAGTTAGCTTAGCTCAACTACGGCAGGTGAAGAGGAGACAGAGCCAGACTGAGAAAGTGGACAAAATCCTCCTTCCGGTGGTCCAGGGGATGGCGTATTAGCACGTGAAGTAAATCCGAATGGTTATAAAACTTCTTAAAAGACGTGTTTTCTTTTCAATCCCTTAAAATAGCGTTTTGATACACACAGATCTGCACAAGCATAGTGCGCTGTGGAAGGATATACCAGGCGCACAGCGGCTGAGTCTATGCTGCCACTGCTGTGCTCCGGTATATCCTTCCGCAGAGCACTGCGCATGTGCAGGTCTGTGTGGATCAAAACATTATTTTAACTAATTGAAAAAAAAGCACATCTTTTAAAATGCTTTATAACCATTCGGATTTACTTCACGTGCTAATACGCCGTCCCCTGGACCACTGGAAGGAGGATTTTGTCCACTTTCTCAGTCCGGCTCTGTCTCCTCTTCACCTGCCGTAGTTGAGCTAAGTTAACTACGATGCTAACAGCTGTTAGCCAGGCACTGGACAAACGGACACAAAAAAGGTATTTATGAGCTTATCTCACTTTGTCAATGATCGGGATAGGGCGTGGGTCCAAAATCTTCAGAGTATTCCTTTAATAATTCGTTTAACATTACGGAAAGTTTTGTTATTGTACTTGAAGAGAATATCATGTTTGCTTTGTATTACTGCCTGCCACAGGGAACACAACAGCTTGCCAAACTGGGCAAAGTGCTTTTGACAGTGGAGAAGGGGACCCTCTCACAGTGTAAAGGCCAGGCCCTTGACGACATTGAGATTGACCCTGAAGGTATGGATGTGTGTATGTTAGTATAATTAAGGTTAGATGTACGCCATGGCTAATATCTCATGAGAAATGCATCATCACTGCCATTTAACTGTAACATACTCTTGATGCTGTATTTGGTTATTTAAGTATAATCATTTCCTCCCTGTCTTGCCACATCACATTTTTTTTAGAAAATGCCTTCTGAAACGGTTGAGTTTGAGTGTGGTCTGCTTATCGTGAAATGAGCGGATTTACCCTGCTGTTCAAGTGCATATCGGAAAGCAGGCTCAGAAACAGCCTGTTCTGTAACTTGACATCACCTTTTCACTTTTCTTTATAGAGATTTCACAGATCCATCTTAAAAGAGACAACTCTAAACGTAAGTGGGATGACACTGAGGTACGTGCTGTGGAAAGACACATGATGGACTTCATACATACTTGCAAGGTACCACGCAAGATGGACTGTCTGCAGTGTATCAGGGCAGAGCCCGACACACTGAGAGACTGCAACTGGACTGGTGTAAAAAATCGAATCACTGCTATGAAGAAAAAGGCTTGTGCTAAACAATAAGAGCCAGTATTTGATACTTTACAGATCATTCATCAAATCATCCTTTTCTCTTTTGAAATAAATTGACTTCTTACCTCTTACTTATATGTTTCTACCCACAGAAATAAGAGCCAGTTTTTGTTAGTTTTCAGTAATTCATCAGCTCATCGTTATCTTTTGGAAGAAATAGACTTGTTACACGCTACCTATATGTTTGGAACCACATAAATTGTTGTTCTGAGCTTTGATGTTCACACATTGTTTCAGTAAAACACATTTTGACAGCATACCTTAGTTTGTTGGGTGATGTTTATTTTCACGCAAATTTGATTCTGGTTCCAATGTGGCTAAGATATTCAGTCTAAATCTTATTTAGAACAAAGTGTTTCCTGTAGAATTTTATTGAATCTCAAGTCAGTAAGTAAAATTTATTTATAAGGCGCTTTTCACAGATCATCCGTCACAAAGTGCTTCACAGTGTAAAAATCACAAAGAGGTCAAAGACATTACACAGTACATAAAAACAAGGAGATTAGAGTATGTGTTACTGCCGAGACAGCGCTGACCGGGGGTCTAGAATGCCTTCTGAAACAGATATGTTTTTAAGAGTTCCTTGAAAGCATCCACTGAGTCCAGGGAGCAGGTCCGGAGGAAGCTCGTTACAGAGGCGCGGCACAGTGGATGTAAAAGAGTATTCACCCCTGGTTTTAAAACAAGCATGGGGAACTCTCAGAAGGTTCCGATCAGATGACCTGAGGCTCAACTGTTGTTAATAGTCCTTACAACATAAAAATTGCTAATATGGCAAGGACTGGCCATTACTTAAGCCATTGTCCTTCAGTTGTTTTGGTTTCTATTGGAAAAGTTAAATAAGAAAAAAGTTAGTGCATTTCTGTAGATGCCAAGAGCTACTCAGGAGCAGTGTTGAGACTGAATTTGATGGTTGAATATTCTCATAACTCAAGCATAACAAAAATACATGCTAGAATTACTTTTATGGACTTTTGTCCCCAAAGGAATTTGAGGCACCTAAAAGTGACTTTTATGAGTTTGTGTATCTGTGTACAGTTGAAGTCCTCAAAATGGACATTAAAATTATTTGTCCCCAATCTCAAGGTAAAAATTCAAGTTGGACAAAAGTTGTTTTAAACTAAAATCCCAGGTGATTTTCATCATCTGGGTGTTCCCGGTGATACATTACACTTACCGGCATCTCTCTAAACCATTCAGAAAGTGGTGTTCCCAAAAGTAGGGTATTTTGATGTGCGCCCCCAAAGAGGACATAAGGCAGTATGTGTGTGTGTGTGTGTGTGTGTGTGTGTACACATCCACGGATGGATGGATAGATAGATGGATTCACTGACTAATTGAAAAGATCAGTTGAATATTATTCTTTCTGAAAACAAGTCAACATACCTGTTTATATCAATCTTAATTGATGGCTCAGTTTCACACAGCTTTAAACTTGTCTTTTCTAGATGTGAGAGCTGCATGGGAGGGGAAGAATGTCTTTGTTCTTCTGTCAAGAATTGGACCCTACAAAATATTTCACGCAGACATATTCAACACAGCTCCACAAAGGCAGTTTGAAAGTGAGCTGAGGATCACTGTTTTCCTTTACAGTTTTTTTTACCTATTGTGAATACTTGAAGGTAGACACACACATCTCCTTCACTTTTTTTTGTTTTGCCCTGAGAAGTGTTGTTTTACCTTTGATTTATAAATTACAGGTCATTAATGCATACATACAGATGCTTGTTACAAAATACAACCAGGAAACCTCAAAGCAAGCATTTGTGCTGGACTCTCATGAGCTGACAAGTGTTTGGGATGGAAACACCACCAAAATTAAGGTAAACTACTGTCTCTTATATGTTGTTGTACTAATGCAATACAGCACAATATAATAATATCCTTCAACATCTTTGATGTATTATCTTATGTCACAGACCAAACCACAGCTCTATGACTACATTGTCGGGGTCGTTAACAAAGGCCATCACTGGATGCTGGTAGTAATTAGCTTTCCTCTGTGTGTGTGTGTGTCTCTGACTCTACAAAGTTATTGGTACAGCGCATTTCTTATATAATTATCTTCATACTATATGTAGGCAATCTTACCAGCACAGAAAAAAAGTATCTTCCTGGATCCACTGGGGGAAAAGAGAACATCTGTAAACCACTGCAAGAAGGTGACAAGGCAAAGTATTATGCATTCTTTTATGAGGACACAGCTGCAGTATTTAATTTGCTGAAAAACATGTGTTTTCGTTTTACTTATACATCCAGGTTTGTTATCGGCATGCTCCAATATCATGAGTCATTCCTCTATAAATTATGTCATTTCTGTTTGTGTCAATAGATCGTTCATGACACAACTGGGACTGAAAGCTCCATGGTGGGCATGTGAAACCACTGTCCAACACAGCGGACCACAGCAGAGGCATGGGTTAGCATCAGTTTCGGGACATTGTGAATCATGCGTGAGTACATCTTACCACAGCAAGATCCTGTCTGCGATGCCACACACCCTGCTACGTCACTAGAGGGTGATGTTGCACCGGCTTTGCTATAATTTCAAATGGAATTCTGTTGTCCATTACACATACGTAGATAAAGTGGAATAACCTTAATTTATATGTCTGACAAAAACAAAATGTGTCAATAGTCAACAAGGACAAACGAGAAGTTGGAGGGAACTCTGTGGCTATGGAGAAGACCACTTTCATGGAGACTATGGACAGTCTCTGTCCAAAATTGTGGAATGTGAAAGAATTCTGCACAGATACCAATACACAGATATCTGCACTTTTTAGTAAGTGACTTGCTAGTAGCAAGTTGCTACACTCTTTGTTTGGATAGAAACAAGTTTATAGTTGTAAGGAATACTAATGATGCCTTTTGTATTTTTCAGACAGAGGTGAATACAACGACTGTGGTGTCAAACAGCCTGGAAATCTGGCATGGTGCAAAGAACCTAAGCAAAAAGATTATGGCAGTATGTACTGATGTTGATAAATATTGGCCCTCTTGTAAGATACCGTTTAATCATTTATTTACAGTAACCTTTTCAGGCCGGACATGAGAAGGACTGTTCTTGCTTCTGAGTTGGAACAGAGACGTCACCAAGCATTTCTGGTACTGCTGCAAGGAAACTGAAGCATATGAATCTTTCATGGCAAGTTTATTTTTATGTTTCAAGTTATTTTGTCACATGTATACTTGGATGTAAAATTAAATTACAGTTTATATTTTAAGTCAAAACCACAGTAGTACAGATTATTCTTTTTTTTTTTATGTTACAGGATCTGTGGACAGGCGTTCTGCATCATGTGACTGGAGTACATGAGCGGTACCTTGGTGCCTGTCACCATGGCACCTTGGAGGAAGACAGGAGTAAAGAATGGATTCCAAAGAGTTCTGCAGCACATAAATGACTCCAGCAAAGTGTTTATGATGCACGTTGGTTGAAGAACATTCCAAAGTATCTCTCTTTCAGGTACATATTGTAGGAATGCAGTTACAATCCTATCAACCAAAAAAAAAAAAAATCTAAATATTTTGTATATTTCTGTTTCACACATGTACTTCTTTGGCTTGTGTTTTTGTGCATAGATCAACTGCAGACCTGGAGTCATTCCACAACCACATACTTATGTATGTGTCAAAATGCTTCTGCTTGCTCGTACCCAGTTGGCAGGCCTGTATTACAACTACCACCTCAACCGAGGAGCACGCAAAAACGCTGATGACTCATTTCAGTAAGTGTCTTTGCACTATTTACCTATTGTCCATTTAAAGATGGCACACAGATTTTTATTGTTACATTAGTATATCCTGTGACATATTATTATATTCTTGTTTTTCTTCTCTAAGGTATGGCAGAATTTTTAACAAAAGATCTAAGATGTGGCGACTATACACCATCAAGAACAAGAAAGATTCCAAGTACATCCCAGATCTACAGAGCATCATTCTGCAATCAAGACTGCTGGCTCCCAGAGGGATGGCAGGGAAGCAGCCTCCTGCACATGATGATCCACGGAGGCTTGGGCCCTTGTCGGGTGGCCCAGCCCCTACAGTACAGGAGCTGAAGGAGCACAAAGCCCGCCGAGGGCTAGGTGAGTTGTCTACAAGTGCTTATTTAGTTGAATTATGTACTGTGCACTGCTACATGTAGTTCTATCCATCTAAAATTGTGTATCGGCAAAGTACTAATAGTTTGGTAACTTTGTCCCGTTGTCTCCCCCTTTTTTTTTTTTGGACAGGCCAACCATCTTACCCTTGACCCGTTTGTAGATCTAATGAAGACATCTGTTTTCCTTGAGGAGAACGCAGCTTACAACTTCTGTGTAGCAACTTGTGAAAGATGCCAAGTGGATGCTGTCTTCATGTCTTCCATCCACAATGTGCTTTATACATTTTCTCATAGATGATATGTAAGAAAGATTTTATTAAAAAAAAAAAAATTGAATATTAACCTTCTGAGTAAAAAGTGTAGTATCAAATAATAAATGTTCATCCAGCTTGATTTGACACAGTGTTAGTAAAGGTATATTCTTGAATACAGTTCAATCAGAGGATGCATACAAAAGTACACAATAAGTTTACACTCTGGCTGGAACAAAAACTACATCAATGCCATGTGGGTCTGGAAAACGATCCCGAATCTTCCAGACGCAACAACTGGGGATCACAACTCTGTTTCCTGGTCCGAGTACACCATATTGCCAAACAACAAAGTTCCTGTAAGCAGCATAGCGAAACTGCCTGTGACGTTCTCCTAATTCCTGGGAGTCCTCCTCTGCCCTAAGGTCATTCCAGATCCGTTTGGCCAGTCTTAGGACATCTTCCTGCAGGATGTACACTTCCAAGTGAGGCAACAGTGATATGCAGTTTTGTGGTTGTTGTTGACAGCATTTCTGTTCCAGTAGTGTGAGCATATTTCTGCAGTTTCCACAGACACACCAGCTCGGTGCCTGTGGATGAGGAGGCCCAGGTGGAGGGGGATGAGGGGTGTGACTCAGGAGGTCAAAGATGAGACTAGGTTCAGGGGTGAGGCATCTTTGTAGGAGCTGTTGACACACATCCAGGGTCAGTCTCTGTATCCGAGCCTGTGAAACCAAACAGCTAATAATTAGCTCTTGGCCAAATTGAGCTAAACAGGCAATTTGTATTTACTGTATGTGTAACAACAAATTGTAATAATGTGGTAAGATAAAGATAAAACTTTATTCATCTCACAATGGAGAAATTTACTTTACTAAAAGGCAGTACATGCATTTGCTAAAGTTGATTTGAGTGTATTCACCAATGCACACTGTCCCTGTGTCACACATGCAGAGGGGTACATTAGAATAAAAATTGAAGAGATAAAGTCTCAAAAGTTGTCAGTACTTCCTTGGGAGGTAACTCTCTTCCCTGTGTCTGACACCTATGACCAGACATGCATTACAATAACAATAGTGGTCGTGGTAGTCAAAGATTGGATTATTCAGTAACACATTTCTTGCAATCCTCTGATTTTGGAGTTCTTGCACCCTGGCGATGTCCTCCAGTGACAGGTCAGCCAGTAGACGGCCACGGCCTCTGCCCCGAGTCCTGCCTCTCCCTCGGCTTGCGGTTGCTCTTCGAGGTCTTGACCCCCGTGCTTGTCTCCCTCTGCCTCTCTGCACACCTCTGCTGGTACTCGGTCCCTGGGGTGTAGGGAGCAGTGGCTCATAAACAATATCTGACCCCACAAGGCTTCCTCTTCAAAGCTCTAAACAGACGGACAACAAAATAAGAAATCAACTTAGATGCTAAACGATAACGTGATTTATTAGCTCGTAGCATGCTATAGTATTTGGACACGGCAATAGCCTATGTACTGTATTTACTATTCCAGTATTATACTGTTGCTTTAAAAAAAAAATCCGATACTGACAAATTGTTCGGTTGTAGAAAACAGATGATTAGTACTGACCGATGGCGAGTCTGACATAATGAAACTGTAACTCTTTTGGAAAATAAGCTTTATGAGCGAGGCCGATTGCAGAAACTGTAAACAGAGCTGTGCACGCCCGGGGAAGATGAGCTCGCTCTCGCACACTTCCACATTGATAGGCGTTCCCTCAGGAGGAGCAGTAGAGCTGATAGGATGGTCTGGTGCATGCGCGTTTTTCAAAAAGCAAGTAACAGACGTTTGGCTTCGACTTTTGAGAAAGTCATCCATTATACCTTTAAACAACTAAAGGCATTATTCTTTATTGAAAGGCAAGTTGTATCCTGTGACAGATTGGCATTTACTCATGAAACATCCACATGGTGTATGCGAGCAGTGGACAAACAGAGAAACACGTTGATGCGCGCTCTCGTTGGGGGCAGTCATTTTCGGCAGGCAGTCTTTTTTCGGCACAACACCGGAACTTGTGGGTGTTCCGGATGAGAACAAGTTCCGGGAATTGGCTGCGTACTTTGAAAGCAGGTGGGGGCTCCCACACTGTGTCGGTGCCATCGACGGCTCCCACATACCCATCATTGCTCCCACAGATTTCCACTCTATTTCAATCATAAAGGCTGGCATTCCATCATTCTCCAAGCGGTTGTGGATGGAGAGGGATGTTTCTGGAATGCCTATGCTGGACAACCTGGGAGCATGCATGACGCCAGGGCTCTGAGACTGTTGCGTCTGTGGGAGCGGGCCAGCCAGGGAACCCTTTTCCCCAGCCACACCAGAGACATTGGGGGGATAAGAGCAGGGCACTACATCTTGGGGGACTCGGCCTATCCCCTGCAGAAATGGCTCCTGAAGCCATATCACGACACAGGCCGACTGACAGCGGAGCAGCACTTCTTCAACAAGAAGTTCAGTCGTGCAAGGGTGGTGGTGGAAAACGCCTTTGGGAGGCTGAAGGGCAGGTGGCGATGCCTGCTGCAGAGGAAAGACTGTGACGTCCGCCTTGTGACAGAAGTGGTTGTCACGGGTGCGAGATGGAAAGACCCACGCACAGGCAGCCAGGCAGAGTCCAGCTTGTTTATTGCAGGAACAAAACACAGGGCAAGCTAAGCTGAGGTGCAGGCAGGGACACAGAACACACGGACAACCCACAACGAACCGACAAGGACAAGTGAAGGATTCAGGCTTTAAATAAGGTAGACACATGTGAGGCACATTAGGGCGCTAACGAGGGAGGAGACCAGGCAGGAGAACATGAGGAACAGACAAGCAGGTGAGACAGGGCATGCAAAAATGGGGAAACAAAACCAAAACTGCCCCAGGATACCCCCACATGGCTGGAGGGGCACAGGGCGTGACAGTGGTGCTGCCATGCTGCGCTCTCCACAACCTCTGTGAGAGACACGGGGCTGTGCATGAGGCGGCGTGGGACGGACCTGCTGCAGCAGCGCCTCAGCCCAAGTGAGGTGCGAGATGGTCTGTACTGATTGTACATACACACACCTACATATGCCAGCACTCATGTACTCATATCTACATACATATACACACCCGCACACACATGCAGACATATTTAAAGTGAGTGCAGAGTGAACTGGGCATGTGAGACATATAGCAGAATACAAATATGTATCGATAGAGCTGTGTGTGGGAACTGATGGGAGGGAACCTGCGCTGCAGAGCAGCCGGCACTGAAGATGGTCCCAGTGCTGGTGGAGAAGACGGCACTGGGGTTGACGCTCTGGCCCGCTGAGAGGCTGGTCCTTCTGTGACGGACTCCAGGTTCAGGTGGGGTGACCACACTGTCTTCACTTAACAAATCAGAATCTGCTCACACAGACACAAGGACAGAGAAGAAGTCACGTCAAACTGCAACATTACCTGGGACCGAGAGTTTTCAAAACTCCAAACCCCGCCATAGAACAGGCTTTAAAACATGTTTTGTGTCTGCTGCGGAGCAATACTGTTGCACCATTTTAAGGCTGCTGATGAGCAAAATACATGTCGTTTCACTACAACAACGTGATGTAGTCATTATACACATTAGAAGAATGAACGGTTTTGTACTTCGTCACTGCAGGAAAGTCAGACGACACCAAAATTGCACAAAACACATCTGTGATCGGAACGGCTCAGTGTTGCCAGATTGGGTGGGTTTCTGCTAAAAACAGGATTCTTTGGAACACGTCAGGTGGGTTGATGCAATGGTAATGTGTTTGTGACGTGTTTTATGTAAAATACAAAAACATTTTTTTTTCGGTTTTAATGTGCATTTTTCAACAGAGACGGCGGTTTGGGCTGCTTTTTAGTTCAACGGGTTTCACATTGTTTTGGAGGGATAGCGACGGATCTGGCGACCTGCTGCAGAGCGCTGGAGCCGGTGTGAGTTACATCGCTGCTGTTCTCTGTGCAGAAGCCGGTCCAGTGCGAGCTCGGCGTGACTCGTGAGAGCAGTATCAGCTGATGCAGTCTTCTCGATCCCGAAATCACATCTTACCGCATAATAAAACACCTTTCCCGACTTCATTACACAACTCTGTTCACCAGAATCTTACCACTGTCCGCCACCGGTGAGTCAGTCAGTGCCATCGAGTCGCTCCCGCCGTCCCTCCCAGTGCTTGCCGTAGATGACGTCCATCTCCGTGAACCACCTCCGTGTTTCTGGAGTTGTGGTCCTTGTTCTCCCTGTAGCCACTCTTCCACTTGTATAGTTTGTCACGGCACTGGGTCGAGGTCCGGTGGCAGCCGTGCACAGACATGGCCTCAGACAGCTCCTGAAATATTTTTTCATTCCGGCTGGCGCCACCAAGCTCTCGCTGGATCCGCTCTTCCCCGAGCAGGAAATGAAGGTCTGGACTTCAGCTACCGGCCACGGGACAATGGACCGCTTTGCAGACATGGCGATATGTTTCCCAGGTCGTGTTTAGCGTCTTCCAGCGTCTGTAGCACTTTGGAGAAATGGCGGCAGTTCAGGTTTCAGGTTTCACTTGAGCCACTGCTTCTCACTGATTGGTCAGTGATTTTGACCAATCAGCGACCAGAAGGTGTTTGACGTCACGTTTCCAGCCCAACTCTGCCCAACTAGACCCTGCTGCGGAGCAGGGCTGAAAAATCGGCCCGGGCTGTGGTAAAGGCATTCCATGAGAACATTCTGTTTTACTGAATGTATTATTTTTAAGGTAATTTAAATGTTGTGGTCGTCTTCATCCTAGGTCGATACATGTTGCAGAAATTGTCAAAGACAAATGAACAGCTGCCAGGACCGTGGTCATTCGCTTCACAGAATCCAGTCAACAATTGAACGGATGACAGCAAAAGTGAAGGAGGCCTTGAGCCGTGTTGAGATTATCCTCTCAGACAGCCCAGGAAATAAAACTGTGGACTCAGGGCAAACAAGTCAGCTGTGTTATCACTAGTTCTTTATTAGTTTCAGCGTAAATGAATAGCCGTGTTGCAGACTCCTAAAGGTTCCAGTTTCTGGAAACAGAACTGCAGAACACTCTATGCCATCTTTGAAGATGGTTTTTGGAGTTCCAGAAAGGCTGAAGAGCTAAAGCAAGATCGTGACATTTGATGTGAAGAACCACATCTTTACCCTCCCTTTTCCTATATAACACTATTTTAATTCTTGGTGAGACTTTACCTAATTAATGTTTTCTGAGTGGTGATAATAAATTATTTCATGATTATTCTTCAAAAGAACTAGCAGTACTTAAATTTTATATTTAATGCAAATATACAAATTACAAATGTTTCAGACTTGCTGAAAAAATAACTGTACCTTTTATAGGCAAAGGTCCAATGAAAATTCGAGCCTACAGGAAATCATTGGGAAACTTGATCAGCTAAAAGCTGCTGAGGCCCTGCAAGATGTCACTGAAACTGTAACCCTGCTGTCTGACCGAGCAAGAGCTGAAAGCACAGCAGCAACACGCGGCATCATGGATGCCCTCAGCTGTCTGGTTTGTAAATATGTGTATAACACACAAGTTGTCACTAAAAATAACTAATACATAAATACATTTTGAAGTTTTCATTTAATCTAACATTTTTTTTTCTGATTACTTATTCCTATCCAGGTCAGAGCCAGTGTTTTCCAAATGCTGCCAGTCTCTCCAGGGATGCTGAAGGTGTGTGGAGGAATGGCTGTTGAACGCACACTACTGTCTGAATGGCAGAGCAGAAGAGTTTGAGATGAAGGTGCATCAGGCCAAAGGTCTTCATGCTGCTTTGTCCTTTTTCACAGATATGCATGAAGAATAGATACTGATAGAAGGACATTTTTTCTTCTGAAAAATGTTGCCAAAGAATTCAGTCATTCTATTTTCTTATTCAAGGAGAGGAAGTTAAATTCATTATGAATTTATTTTGCATCGGCATATTTTGTGGTTGTAGAATTTAATATTGTGGTGTAATGTCAACCATCGATATGTTTCAGGCAGTGAGGTGCAGTCAGAGGAGGCAGGGGAGGCCCTGTCATGGAAATAAAATACAATGAAAAATAAATTAAATTGTTGTATTTTCTAGTGATTTTTATAAACTAATTATCAATTTGACATCACCGTCTTGATATCATATTTTAATTTTCACGTTTACCATTAAAATACTGAGAAGGGACTAGGCAACGGACACAGCGCTGCCCCGCCCACATCCAGAGGACAGGTCTGACGGGGCCTGAGGTGAGGGCAGCGACCTCTCTTTATGTCACCATTAAATGTTCAGATACGAATACTTCATGAACTAAATTTTCATAGATTAGCTGATTTATATAATGAGCCGTGTTTCTGTCAGCAACTTTATTTCTGTAATGTGTTTCTTGTGCCAGACGATCGGTGTCGTAGAAGCATAATGGAGGCCGACAGTTCTCCGGCCTCATGTTAGGGGGCGCTAATGATGCCAGGCGGTGGCAGTGGAATAAGACAGGTAGCTGTCAACTGCTGAGTCGTTAATTTTTTCTTCTCATCTTGTCATACATTGGGAATGGAGGATTATATTCAGAAGCTAAAACAATTCTCAACTTTGGATTTCCGCTGGAAGGAGGAAATAATAGCTAGAGGCAGACCGGCGCCAGAGCTGAGAGATTAGCTTCAGAACAGATCGGAAGACCCGCACCTTTAAAACGGACTGGTACTCCAGAAAAGCCTGGCTGTGTGGACGTCCACTGAGAAAGCGCCTCTTCTGCTTTTCCTGCCTGCTTTTCTCACCCAGTTCATTTAGAAGTAAAGTTAAGACCATAATGACATTTTTTAAATTAAATGTGCGTTTTTTTGTGCTGGAACCAAAGCACTGAAAGTGTACGTATGGTAGGCAAAAGCCAAAGCATGAAGAACAGTTTTTTTTTTGTGAAACATGTTTCATTTTATTTTATTTTGTTTTTTATTAAATGCGTTTATTTTTGTGTGCTTGTGAACAGGCTGCTCTGGAGGCTCATATAACGTTTGTAAATCTGACTGACCACGTGAGTGCCTCCCCAGCCATGAAGCTCACCGCACGTCACTGGTTTCAGGTTCGCTGTTGTTCTTCCAAGATTCCACTTTAAAGCACAAACTGAAAGTGTGTACTGGGCACATCAAAAGTGCTGGAACGGTCCATTTGATAAAGTGACGCTAAGTTAACATGAGAACAAAACTCTGCTTCAGCCAGCTGTTTGCAGTCTTCTGACAGTTAAAAATTGATTCCCTTTTCAGAGCTAATCCAGTTTCCTGCTGATACAGATCAGCTGCAGCAGCTCCCCCAGGCAGAAAGACGTCAGGGACTGCTGCTGGACACCCTTCCTTTGGTATTCCTTTCTTCTTCTCTATCTTCCTTTGGCTCATTAGGTATTCCTTTCCCTACAAACAGGAAAGTGAACGGGGCGGAATAAAGCGTTGCCTCACTATAATAAAGTGAGGGAACGGGATAAATGAGAAGTTCCCTCGTTATAATAACAAGGACAAAGCACACTTGGCAGCAACTTCAAGTGAAATATAAAAACATTTTTCAAACAGGTACTCCTCAGAGTAATCTCATGATGGGACCACATTCCGAACATGTTTTTACATTTTTAAAATGTTAAAGCTGGTGTCCGGAGTTTCCGTTCGTTTCCAACGTATGAATCATTTTTCAACAGAGCTTCAATGTGTCAGTCTGGTTCCATACTACAATATAATATTAGCATAAAGCAATATTAAAATGTATTTATGAGCCCCGCCTTCATCTCATAGACCCCCATGTTATCCGAAAAAGTGCTGGGCAGCTTCAGCCAATAGACTTCGAGCTTCCGCATTCTCGTGTTGTCAATCAAAGTGTGGAGCAGCCAGAGAGCACGGCCGCTCGCCCAGCAGAGGAGAGTTAGCTCTGCAGCAGATATATCCACTGTCTGCTGAACATCCACCGGAAACAGCTCAACATGGAGGATGCTGCAGGACTCAGAGGCTCTCATTTTCACCCCACAGATAACAGCGTGCACAGTTAAAGGGGCGTGGCTTGGTCGTTCATGAAAGCAGAGGGAGGGCGGAGCCTCCAGACGTTGGATTAAAAAAACCCTCTCTCTTTCATAACTCCGGACACGAGCTTTAAGTGACTGTTGGACTGACCAGTTGTTTGAACCGCAACAGAAACACAACATTAAATGGACCTGAAGCTGTTCCCAGCAATCTGCACTTTATCGTTTTTAACTGCTGTATACTGGTAAATGTGTTGGTTTTAAATATGCTGTGGTTCAATCCGTTCATGTTCCATCCAGCCAAATGCAAATCAATCAATTATACAGGTACTCCTCAGAAAATTGGAATATCCTGAAAAAGCGCATACAGTCCTGTAACTCAACCTTCAACTTAGATTTTTGAAGGCTCTGGACCATTTGGAGGTGTTTTGGATGACCTACGTGATATGAATGTGACACTTTGAGCCCATAATACTGAAGCTTTGCACAGAATTATTTTTGTCTGAGTTTTTGGGTTTGAAGTTGTAAGGAGCTGCAACTCATAATCAGCAAACTTACAACAAATGCATGCCGAAGATATCTCACTTTGCATGTAATGAGTCTATAAAATGCATTGGTGTCACTTTTTATATTGAATTGCCTGAATAAAACAACTTTTACACGATATTTAAATTTTCTGATTTGTATCTGTGAGGGCAAAAAATTTGCATTGGGTTAAACAATTTAGTCCATGTAGGAATATAGTTTTCAGTGATTTTTTTTTTTTTTTTTTTTTTTTTTTTTTTGCTGTTGCTGTAGAAACATACACCATTTTCAAAACGTGAATGTGGAAAGTGTTCTGAAATGCTGTGTTGTCCTTTCAAACGGGGCATCAGACACATTTTCTGGGAAAAAGACAGTTTAAAACAAGGAAATAAAGACATATTTTAAAGAGCATATACAGATAAATGTTATATAATGGTGTTCATCTTTTCACTTTATGATGTTGAAAAATTTTTATCATCTCCACAGTTAAAATTTTCTAATTTCTAAAACTCCACAAAGTCAGAAAGGAAATAACCAAACACAGATGTTCTCATTGAGATTTTCAGTGATGATTTTAGATGAAGACGATCATTTTAAATGAAAATGATTTTACATTAAGAAGAAAACTTTTGATGAAGATGACTTTAAAAGAAGATAACTTCAAATGGAGATGATGATTTTAAATGAAGCAGTGATCCATGCTGAAGGTGATCTGGAGATGTTTGGTCCCAGAAGACGCCTCCATCCGTCCCTGAAAACACATCAGACTTCAGTCAACATGAGGATTTTAGAAGACAACAGGAAAGACGAGCTGTTTCAACATCTGACATCACCTTTAATGATCAAATGGACAGTCCAACCCCATGTTCTCCATAACCTCAATCATCCTCTCTCTCAGACGAGCTCGACGTTCTGTGGAAAAGACCATAGAACATCAGGAACATCAGGAAACAATCACATGAGCAGAACCAGCTCTCACATCCTGCAGTCTCACTGACGTTCTTCAGTTTTTTATTTAATGTGACAACTTGTCATCAGGTTAGAGAGACTTTCAGATTATTTGATTTCCTGGCAGAATTTAATGCTAATACTACGTTGTTATCAGTGATGAAGCTACCGGAGTATCTGGATCACAAACAGCTGCTTTGACAGAAAATGAAGGTCATCCTTTCTTAGTTTCTTTCTTAGTTGATTCGTTGGTGCTATGCTAGGTCCTCCAGGTCGGTTTTGGTCAACACTAAAGCTATGTTCCAACAGACCGAATTATAGACCTCAGTCAGTGCAGGGTGTCACTTAACATCCAGACAGATCTGAGAGTTCAGAGTTTTTATATGAGCCAGATGAATCATTCATGGAAAAGCTTCAAAACTATGAAACACTAGATTTGACTAGATGAACTGAACATGAGATCATTACCTGGGTTGATAGGGTTATCCAACAGGTAGCGGAAAAATACTGGAAAACAAAAAAAAAAAAAACAATGAAAATGTCTCAAATTGTGTCCAACACCACATATTTAACATCAGTTCTTCACATTAAACCAACAGCAGAGAGACTTATTCAACCTAGAAACATATGAACGTAGATTTGAAAATACTAAAGTTAGACTGATCAATAATTCAAATTGAATAACTCTTAAAGAACTATTTAGTAGCTGGTGAAGTGAGGCTTGAAGAGATTTTCCATTTTTACAAGCTGAATAGACACCACAGTGTCATCAGCAGACACTGTTCATCACACCTAAAGAAATGGCTGTTGCAACAAAATCACCTGTGTTACATCAACAACATCAACCAATAAATGGAAACTGAATGTGGTATCTATATTTTCACTCACCCTGTATGGCTGTTCTTAGATCTGTAAGAAAATCAGAAATATTAGAATAAATAGCTGCACCTCAGTACTTTCTTAAAGGAGTCCAAGCAGGCAGGAGTACTAACCTTCAACTTCTTCACCATACAGTGCTTATTCAGTAATGTTAGTTCTAACTTATCCCCTATACTCGATGTGATGTGAAGACTGCATTGCCATAAACCTCAATGTGGATGGTACACAAACCTCCAACAGCCTTACGACTGACTCTACAGTACACACAGTGTCTCTCTACATCACTCTGCGACAGAGTGCTAAAATTATACATACTACCTGCTAGTTAAATGTTAAATGCTACCTTTTATATGTGCTAAATGATGTTGACAGATGTTCTTTAAGCCACACTTTGTTTCTCTGTTCAGGTAATAAATAAGTTAGTTTTCAGATTAGTTTCAAGCAAGAGTGGCGTTTACCTGAAGTTAAAGGAGACCCAGCCTCACCTTCATCTGAAGAACGAGAAAAGCACCAAGGTCATTTTTAAATCTCCCTTATTAGACACTTTTTCAACAAATGCTTGCCTTCACCTACCATCAATCATGAAGTGGTGCCCAAGTAATTCCCCAAGGATTCTCACTAGTTCAGGAAGTATTGCTGGTTCCTGAGATCCCTGAGGATCCACAGATCTCTGGGATCTTATTGGCCCTGCTGGGGGCACCATTCTCACCAGCCCAGAACGCTGTCCTGTTGGCAGTCAAACAGCAGGAAGATGCTCAAAAATCTGCCTCTAATAAAGTTTCCAAGGGAAATGGATCCACACTAGATTTTAGCATTTAGATATTTAATCAGCTGAGGTCAAGGAAACTAAAGAGAGAGAATATCACCATGAAATAGCTCTGCTCACAACTCAAAGTCAATCAGCTGGGTCAACAAGCTTTGAGATCAAATTTTGGTTCATTTCTTTCTAAAAGGTTTCATCAGGCTGATTCAGAGAGCTCACGATGGCTGAACACTGAGAATCACTTTTCAAGATCATTAATGAGCTGTTGAATTCATTCAGCAAGTATCCAATTTGACAGATTTGAACCATTGAATTGGACCAGTTCTGTTTCATCTCATAGCTCTGCTCTTTGGATTAAACCAGTTTTAGACATGTTTGAATGAACATGTGTCCTAACGAGACAATAAAACCACGGCTGAGACAGAACAGGATCTTCTGTGATTCTTTCCCATTCACAAGAGAGGTGCACCGAGCTTATCTGATGTAAATCAGGGCCCTTCATTTCAATAATTAGCAGCTATCTTTGATAATCAGGAAAATCTGTCATTTTCATTAATCATTTATAATGTACACAAAAGTTCAACTTTGTGTTGTTATTTTTCCTTGTTAATCTTGTTAATAAACTACTATAAGGCTGTATAAATCTCAGTCAAACATTGTAAAGGTTGAGCAGATGCTGACGTTTTCAGAATGTCACTTACACAAATTGTTTTTTTTTTCTCCACAGTTAAAAAATAGAAGTTCAAGATACAGGACCAGTTTGAGAGTCTCACCTGTTACCAGCACAGCTCCAGCAACCAGCAGCAGAAGGAAAGTCTTCAGACCAAACATCTTCCCTTCTCCACGGTGTGACAGTGTGACGGTGTTTGGAGAACTCAGGGTTTTATACAGGACACAGAGTGTTGGGGGAGGCTTCTTATCAAAGCTGTGTTGGTACAACTTCCTTTCTTCTTGAGGATCTGCAACAAACCAACAAAGCAACGAGAGGTTCAAAGGATTTAAGAATAGAGGAATCTGACTGACAAATTTTAGTTTCAAAATAATCTGCAGTGCAACACCTCACTGAGCAGAACACAGGGCGTCTGATACAAAAGACTTGAAATTCAACAGGCACGAAGTTAATGGAAGCAAAACGATTTCCAGCACCCAGCCAGCATGTCCATGAGGGGCCCACACGTGTTACATATTGGCTGTGTGTGTCCTGACAAGGCATGGGCTTTGACTGGACAAACTGTGCAGGTCCAAGGTGGTTTTAGCTACATGGGTGCCATATGGGGAAACCATGTAGGCTGGCTTCATGGGCCCCACACAGTATCAATGTGGGCCAGATGAGTCTGGGCAAGAGCTGGATCACATGGACATGGGCCCTACATGAACTATAAGTGGGTTCAGTGGGCGTGGTGTGGGTCTGGGAAAAACTGTGTGGGACTCATCTGGTTTTAGTCACATGGGTGCAACATGCAACATAACTGCACTGACCCTAAGTGGGCTAAGTGGGTTTTGGCTGCAGCTGGACATGGGTCTTATGCAGTCTCTCAGAGGGCGACATAGACATGAGTATCAACAACACAAATCTGAACAGGCCCCTTACCTTCTTAGAATTGTTTTAGAGGAAAGGAGAAGAGAGTGAGTTGACATTTGAGATGTAAACAAGCCACCCCTCCATTTAAACTCGGCCCCAGGCTCCACCCCTGAAGGCTATAGACGCTCATTGTCATGACAATAAAAAACAGAATTTACAATATTATTAGAAATAAGGAAAATACGAGGGGGTACCCACAAGAAACCGGAGTTTGGTCAGAAAATAATAATAATAATGAGTTCCGACTTCTGGCCGTCAGATATGCTGCAGGTAAGCCTCATGCACATCTGTGAGAAATCTGAGCTCCCAGAGCGACACTGACGCCTGTCAGGCGCTATTTATAGTAACAGAGTGCAGAGGCGGTCTGCGATTTTTTTTCCAAAATGGCGACATTAACTGGGAAGCCAGAGCAGCGCGCAAACATTAAATTCTGCTTTTTGCTGGAAAAACAGCAGTAGAAACAGTCAGCTTGTTGCAGCAAGCCTACAAGGATGCTGCTCTGGGGAAGACTCAGGTCCATGAGTGGTCCGGGGGTTTAAGAAGGGCCAGATGTCGGCGCGTCAGGTCCGCTCAGCCGTGAAAACAATGCTGAGCTGCTTCTCGGCTGTCCAGGGTCTCGTCCACAGCGAGTCTGTCCCTCCAGGTCAGACTGTAAATCAGGACTACTACAGGAAGTCCTCAGACGCTCCGTGAGGATGTGAGGAGGAAGCAGAGCGTCGTGGCGGAGTGGAGCCGGTTGATCCACCACCACAGAGCGCCAGCGGACACGGCGCTGCGCCTCACGCAGTTTCTGGCGAAAAATGAGATGAATCTCCTCTCCCATCCGCCTTATTCGCCAGATGAAGCCTCCAGTGACTTTTTCTTGTTCCCCAAGTTGAAGAAAGAGATGAAAGGACAGCGGTTTGCAGATGTGGAGGAGGGGACAGACAAATCGCAGCCGGCTCAGAATGGCACAATTACGCACGGGTGTCACGATACATTCGTGAAGTGGGAGACATGGCTGGAGCGCTGCATTAATGCGGATGGAGATTATTTTGAAGGCGACAGTGATGTTTTATTTTGAAATGTCAGAAATAAAAAGTTACAGTCAAATTCCAGATTCTTTTGGGTACGCCCTTGTATCTAAAGACCTTTTTGTAAATTGTGTACGGTGTTACATGATCACTAAGCGGGGAGTCAATTTCATGTATCGTCGTCATGTCATCTGACCTCTGGCGGCGTGTTTTAGACACTCGGGTGAAGAGAGGAGCAGAGCTGTCGACTGTTCAACACCTGGTGGTGAGTTGGATTCGCTGGTGGAGGAGGAAACTGGACAGACTTGGCAGAACCAAACGTGTTGTGAGGGTCTGCTGGGAACGTCTGGCGGAACCCTCTGTCAGCAGGGTTTTCAACTACCACCTCCTAGTGGACCATGTTCTCCACCTCCATTGTCGAAGCAGCAGCAGAGCTGTGGTCTTAGAGTCCCCAGTGCTGCCGTGGCATCAATCCCCAAACCGGGGGTGGACCCCGGAAGTAAGGGCTGCCGTCAAGCTGAAGAAGGAGTCCTATCGAGTCTTGTTGGCTCGTGGGACTCCAGAAACTAAGTGAACTGCAGCCCGAGTGGTTGTGGAGCAAAAACTCAGGTCTGAAGTTCAGGAGGCCATGGAGGAGGACTACCGGTTTGCCTGGAAGAAATTCTGGCAAACCGTCCGGTGCCTCAGGAGGGGAAAGCAGGTCTCCACTAACACTGTTTACAGTGGAGGAGGGGAGGTGCTGACCTCAACTACCTGACCTCAAGATATTATTGGACGGTGGAATCAATCCCATGTCTTCCACGTCACATCCATGTCTTCTGTGTGGAGGAACCAGGGGCTGAGGTCTCAGAGGTGGACTCGTCCATCACCCAAGATGAAGTCACCGAGGTGGTTGGTAAGCTCTTCAGTGGCAAGGCACCGGGGGTGGACGAGATTCACCCTGAGTACCTTAAGTCTCTGGATGTGCAGGGACTGTCTTGGTTGACACGTCTCTGTAACATCGCGTGGCGGTTGGGGACAGAACCCATGGAGTGGCAGACTGGGGTGGTGGTCCCCTTTTTAAAAAGGGAGACCGGAGAGTGTGCCTCAACTATAGGGGGGTCACACTCCTCAGCCTCCCCGGGAAAATTTCTTCCAGGGTACTGGAGAGGAGGATTCAACAGATAGTCGAACCTCAGATTCAGGAGCAGCAATGCGGTTTTCGTCCTGGTCGTGGAACCAGACCCGTCATACAGTGCTCGAGGGTTCATGGGGTGGATCGGTGCAGCGGCTGCAGTGATGCGGTCGTTGTATCGGTCCGTTGTGGTGAAGAAGGAGCTGAACCAAAAGGCAAAGCTCTCAATTTTGCCGGTCATTCTACGTTTCCACCTTCACCTATGGTCATGAGCTTTGGGTCATGACCGAAAGGACAAGATCCCGGATACAAGCGGCTGAAATGAGCTTCCTCCGTAGGGTGGCTGGGCTCCCTTGGAGACAGGGGGAGGAGCTCAGTCACCAGGGAGGAGCTCGGAGTAGAGCTGCTACTCCTCCACATCCAGAGGAGCAGCTGAGAAGGTTCAGGCACCTCTTTAGGATGCCTCCTGGACGCCTCCCTGGGGAGGAGTTCCGGGCATATCCCACCGGGAGGAGACCCCGGGGAAGACCCAGGACATGCTGGAGAGTTTAAGTCTGTCAGCTGGCCTGGGAACGCCTCGGGATCCTCCTGGAATAGCTGGAGGAAGTGTCTGTGGACAGGGAAGTCTGGGCATCTCTGTTAAGACTGCTGCCCCCGCGACCCGGTCCCAGGTAAGCGGTAGAAAATGAATGGATGGATGGATGTGCTTTCCTATTGTGAATCATCGAACCAAGGAGTCATAACTACATTAACTGATATTTATTTTGTGGAATCACAGAAGAAAAGGTTAAAGGAGAGCTGAGAGGGGCTAGATATGGGCCATGCAGGGCATGGGGGAATACTGTGGGGAGCAAACTGAGTTGAGCTGATCCAGCAGGTCCGGAAAGGCCTTCAGGGGAGTACTGAGCAGAGCCTGGTCCCAGGCTGAAGAGCTGACCAGGTCCACAAAGGGTTTGTGGTGTTGGTTTGGAGTCTGGTCCCAGGCTGAGGGGCAGGGCTTCCGCAGCAAGAGTAATATCCAGGGAGTTGCTGACATGATGCTACATCATTCTTGTGTCTGGGAATGTCCTTCAAAAAAATCAATGCGAATCCATGGTTAGTCCACCCGGCGGCCACTCCACCTCTGCTGCTGTGACCTGCTCCTCTTCTCCACCCGGGAGCGGCTCCACCTCTGCTGCTGTGACCTGCTCCTCCTCACCACCCAGCGGCTGTTCCACCTCTGCTGCTGTGACCTGCTCCTCTCCTCCACCCAGCGGCTGCTCCACCTCTGCTGATGCGCCGGCCTTCACTGTGGAGGAGGTACGTGTGGAGTTGAGGAGGCTCCATGGACGGAAAGCTGCAGGGCCTGATGGGATATCACCACGGCTGCTGAAGGAGTGTGCGTCAGAGCTGGCTGTGCCTCTCCAAACCATCTTCAATCGGAGTCTTCAGACTGGACGTGTCCCTGCGTTGTGGAAGACCTCATGCCTTGTCCCAGTGCCCAAGGTGGCAAGGCCTGCAGGGATGAAGGACTACAGACCAGTGGCCCTAACATCCGTGGTGATGAAGACTTTTGAGAGGCTGCTGCTCCGGCTGCTCAAACCTCAAGTGGAGGGGGGGCTGGACCCCCTTCAGTTCGCCTATCAGGACAGCATGGGAGTGGACGATGCGGTCTTGTTTATGGTCCATCAGGCGCTCTCCTTTCTGGAGGGAGCTGGAGGCTATGTGAGGTTGATGTTTTTCGACTTTACAAGCGCCTTTGATACCATCCAGCCTCAGTTACTGAAGGGGAAGCTTGAGAGGATGGGAGTGGATCCTCTCTTTGTTCGCTGGATCCACAACTACCTGACTCTGAGGTCACAATACGTCCGGCTCGGGGGGTGTGTATCTGGGACCCTGTTGAGCAACACTGGTGCACCGCAGGGGACTGTACTATCCCCCTTTCTCTTCACACTGTACACTGCTGACTTTGCTCACAGATCTGCTGCGTGTCATGTTCAGAAGTATTCAGATGACACTGCAATTGTGGCATGTGTGAAGGGTAGGGATGAAAAAGAGTACAGGGAGCTCATCGCGGGATTCACCACCTGGAGCAGGGACAATGGTCTTATTCTGAACACCTCGAAGACGAAGGAGATGATCATTGACTTTGGCAGGAAGCCTCTCATCAACCTGTCATCATCGACGGAGAGAGTATTGAGGTTGTTCACACCTATAAATACTTGGGTGTGCACCTTGACCACAAACTGGACTGGTCGGAGCAGGCTCGGGCCCTGGATAAGAAAGGACAGAGCAGGCTGTTTTTCCTGAGGAGACTTAAATCCTTTGACGTGTGTGGTGACATGCTGTACATTTTCTATCAGTCTGTTGTTGCAAGTGCTGTTTTCTTTGGGGTTGTCTGTTGGGGCGGCAGTATGACAAAAAGAGACAGCAATCGGCTGGACAGACTGATCAGGAGGTGTGTGTCTGTGATGGGGAGGAAGGTGGACTCTGTTGGGGCAGTCTTGGAGAGGAGGATGGGGGCTCTAATGCAGAGTATCTTGAGGAACTCCAAACATCCACTGCATGACACAGTTGCAGCTCAAAAAAGTGAGCGGAGTGACAGGCTCCTGTCACTGTGCTGCAGAACTGAGCGCTTCAAGAGGTCGTTCATCCCCTCAGCAATCAGGCTGTATAACAGATGTGCCTGAGCCAAACCAAGTACAATCCGAGCACTTGTATTTATTGTACTGTTGTTATTTATTTGCATGTGGATGATCTGTGTGCTGCTGGACACCGGAATTTCTCCCTTGGGAGATTAATAAAGTTTTATCTATCTATCTATCTATCTATCTAGTCTGATACAATTTTTACTGGACGACAGTGAAGACCACAACGATGACTCCACAGAGAAAAAAGCCTCACCTATTCCTCTGCTGACCTATGACCTCAGGGGCTCTTCTGTGGTTGGTGCAGGCCACTGATTGCATATAAAAGGTGGATGAAGCTTAGGTGGCGTCCCCCATAGCATTCTAAAATCCCGTGTTTAGGATTTCAGCAGGACGTCTCCATGTTGAACATCTGAAAGCGGATGCGAATGTGATTGGTCCAGCCTGTCACATGACCACATCATGTGAACAGAGGAAGTGCTGTGATTGGCCGATTTATGTAAAACTTTATCCTGTAAAATCAAATCAACAGATGATTTATATGAAAATCAGAGTCTGGTGAAGACAGCATGGTTGTAGAAACTAGTGACAGAGACCACAACATATTCTGGAACCAGGCTGTTTTCACTCGGGATTTTGGAATGGGTTCCAGTGAGACCTGGACTCTTTTTGAAACCAACATCATTGCCCCCTGCTGGAATTTCCCTGTATTACAGCTTTTCTGCACTTCCGCAATGGCTTCACTTTTCACCAGCGGAGGTTGGCGCTTGGTGCAGTCACATCTGGAAGAAGCCCAAGTCGTCTGGGATCATCAGGCCTTGGTTCCTTTTTCAGTGGTGAGCCTGCATCAGATGACAGTCTCCTCTTCAGAACAGACTGTTGGAGGTCACGGATACAGCCGTCCTTTTTCACCTTCAGGGTCTGAAAACTCCATGTCTGTGACAGTTTGCTGTTCACTTGCCCATACATGTAATGACACAAAGCACCTTCAGCTAATGATTACTTCTGTGATTTAAACAATAATACTGCATCACTGTCTCCAAACACCAACAGCAGCATGGCTTATAATAATGGTGCCACAGAGAGCACCCTTCTTAAAAATTCTTTTTTAATAGTTCGACAATCTTTTTTTTTAGTGTGAACCGAAGTCTGGAACAATTACAGTATCAACATTGCTTGACAACAAAAACACTGTCATACAAATAATGATAGCACCGCTCACTGAAGCGAGCCATCTTCTTTTAAAACACGATGATGTTAAATAAGTGCCTAACGGAGAAAACAAAAGCAAAATATGACTGAAACAGCTTACCTCCACCTTTGTGAGAGACACTGAGATCCAGTGCTTAGCACAGGCGGAGGTGGCGGGGGGAATTCTTGGTGATGGTGTGGGTTGGCATGGTGTGGCATCGTGGTGTCTTTCTCCTTCCTGAAGCAAACCAGACAATAAGACAAATCACAATTAAACCAAGTACATGAAACTGCAAAACTCTTTACTTTCCAGTATACTCCTCAACAATGAAAAATGCTGTCAACTGCACAACTGCAAAATGTGCTTTGTAAATTATATTGTGTTTCTAATCAATGTACAGAGCATGTAAAAGCTTTTAATACATTTATCCTGCTGCGATCCCACCAACCCCACCATGGCCCTGCTCAGACCACACCAGGCCCACCATGGCCCTGCTCAGACCACACCAGGCCCACCATGGCCCTGCTCAGACCACACCAGGCCCACCATGGCCCTGCTCAGACCACACCAGGCCCACCATGGCCCTGCTCAGACCACACCAGCCCCACCATGGCCCTGCTCAGACCCACTGTGGCCCTGATTAGAATACGCACCAGCCCACCTCCAATCCTGCGACAGCCCTGTAGCGATTAGGTCATATGAATCTGGAGGATGGTTAACTGGAAACCACTGAGGGGGATACCCATTCCTGCAGTCCATGCCATGGCGAAGCTCACGGGCTCAAGGCTCCGGACTACACTGTGTTAGCAAAGCTACGATTTCATCTCTGTGGTTATAACACACTTTGCAAACACTACAAAGATAGAAAAAAAAGCAGTGATGTGAGATGGGCTAAAACAGCTGGAATAGCCACGTTGTTGTGGGTCAGCATGAGGCTAAGCTGTGCAGCTAAGGCTAGCTGCCCACTGTAGCCACACTCTGCGACTGCTGTTATAAAGAAATCACATCACAACAGCTGTGCAGGCTGGCAGATCAGACCATGACGAACATCCCAGGCTGCTGTGTTCATGTGAAGCGCTGAGCACGATGTAAAGCTAGTGTCACTCAACTGTTGAGCAGAAAGATGGCAGCTCTGCGTCTGTTTTCAAAGCAGAGCTCTCTGCACCGTTGGGAAGCCACCGGTGATGACCCAGACCTCCTATCTTTCTCAGTCGTAGCCCCTCTTTTTAAATTTTTGCTCCCACAACCGTTTTCTCTTTTGTTGCTTTCTGCATCCATAGCTAACGCAACTGCATGAGCTACTAACACCTGTGCAGAGTATTGGGCCACCCCTTGCTCCTTTTGGGCACGAACAGGAAGCCAAAGTTTTGGTGGCTCGAGCCGAGTCCTGTGTTTACACGCTGAATCTCAGAGGCCAGACTGCAGACTGAGAATGCTCAGCTTTCAGACAGTGAGGAGATATGAGAGATGATGACAATATAGATAGCTTATTATTATTATTGAAATGAGTGTCTCATCTTCAACAGAGCATCACCAGGAAGTGTAGTGAGGGGTTTTCATTTTAATGTGCTCATTGGCATGTTTAAATATGTTTTGATAAAGTAGTGTAACACACTGCAGCTGTGAAAAAGAGGAAAGACATTTCTGCTCAGGTCAAGTGCATCAGTTTAAAAGTAGTCCTTTATAATCATAAAAATGTTACAGGAGAAACCTGCTTGAACTGTAGAATATTCGTTTATTTAATGGGCTATATGCACAGCTCCATTACTTCCTGAAGTTCAGACAGCACCTTTATTTCCTGTGTTTCATGATAGGATGAACTGATTAATCCAGGTGTGTCTGGCCATTTAATGAGGTCAGACACACCTGGATTAATCAGTTCATCCTATCATGAAACACAGGAAATAAAGGTGCTGTCTGAACTTCAGGAAGTAATGGAGCTGTGCATATAGCCCATTGAGGTGTATTTTGACGGGGAGAAGCACAGCCATAACTCATGATCGGACCACATTCCGAACATGTTTCTACATTGTAAAATCGATGTTAAGTGACTGCTGGACTGTCCAGTTGTTTGTACCGTAACATAGAGACAACATTAAATGGACCTGAAGCTGTTTTCTGAAACCTGCTGTATACTGGTAAATGTGTTGCTTTTAAATATGCTGTGACTTGAGCTGTGGGGCTCTTCGCCAGGTCACCCTTATAAAAGACATCTCTATCTCAAATAGGCTTCTTTTCTTGGTGAAATAAATTTTAGTAAAAGGGAATGAAAAATGAAATAATAATTTCAAAATCAGTTTTTTTCTTGAATCAAGCTGCACCCTTGACTGACTGGTTCAATCCATTCATGTTCCAACTAGCAAAATGTAAATCGATCAATTCTAAGGACAGGAAATGTGTCTTGAGTGAAGCAATTTAGTCCATATAGGAACATAGTTTCGGTGTTTCTGATGTTGCTGCAGGAGCAGTTATCATCTTCAAAACATTTAGATGGGTAACATTTTCTGAAAGGCTGCATTATCCCCTCGAATGGGGCATCACACATGTTTTAAATATCATTTAGAAATAAATGCTCCATCATGGTGTTCATCTGGTCAGTTTCTGATGTTGAAAACCTTTTAAATCGTCTCCACGGTTAAAATTTTCAAAGGTTAAAAACTCCAAAAAGTCAGATAAGAAATAATCAAACACAGATGTTCTCATTGAGATTTTTATTGATGCTTTTAGATGAAGAAGATCATTTTAGATGAAGACGATTTTAAAAGAAGATGACTTTAATTTTAGAACATGATTTGAAATGAATGAAGCAGTGATCCATGGTGAAGGTGATCTGGAGATGTTTGGTCCCAGAAGACGCCTCCATCCGTCCCTGAAAACACATCAGACTTCAGTCAACATGAGGATTGTAGAAGACAACAGGAAAGACGAGCTGTTTCAACGTCTGACATCACCTTTAATGGTCAAATGGACAGTCCAACCCCATGTTCTCCATAACCTCAATCATCCTCTCTCTCAGACGAGCTCGAGCTTCTGTGGAAGAGACCAGAGAACATCAGGAACATCAGGAAACAATCACACGACCAGAGAACATCAGGAACATCAGGAAACAATCACATGACCAGAAAACATCAGGAACATCAGGAAACAATCACATGACCAGAGAACATCAGGAACATCAGGAAACAATCACATGACCAGAGAACATCAGGAACATCAGGAAACAATCACATGACCAGAGAACATCAGGAACATCAGGAAACAATCACATGACCAGAGAACATCAGGAACATCAGGAAACAATCACATGAGCAGAACCAGCTCTCACATCCTGCAGTCTCACTGACGTTCTTCAGTTTTTCATTTAATCTCATCAGGTGAGAGAGATTCAGATGGTTTGATTTCCTGTCGGAATTTGATGCTAATGCTACGTTGTTAGCAGTGATGAAGCTCCAGGAGGATCTGGATCACAAACAGCTGCTTTGACAGAAAATGAAGGTCATCCTTTCTCAGTTTCTTTCTTAGTTGATTCGTTGGTGCTATGCTAGGTCCTCCAGGTCGGTTTTGGTCAACTCTAAAGCTATGTTCCAACAGACCGAATTATAGACATCAGTCAGTGCAGAGTGTCACGTCACGTCCAGACAGATCCGACAGATCAGAGTCTTTATATGAACCGGATGAATCATTCATGGAGAAACTTCAAAACTATGAAACATTAGATCTGACTTAATGAATTGAACATGAGCCATTACCTGGGTCCATAGGGTTAGCCACCAGGTAGCGGAAGAGCTCTGGAAAAACAAACAAAAAAGATAATAATGAAAATGTGTCAAATTTTGTCCAACACCACATATTAACATCAGCTCTTCACATTAAAGCAACAACAGAAAGACTTATTCAACCTAGAAACTTATAGGAATGTAGATGTGAAAATACTAAAGTCAGACTGATCAATAATTCAAATGGAGTCCATAAAGAACCATTCAGTAGCTAGTGAAGTCAGTTTTGAAGAGGTCTTCCATATTTACAGGCTGAATAGACACCACAGTGTTCATCACACCTTAAGAAAAGGCTATTGCAACAGAATCACCTACCGTTATGTTGCGCCATCAACATCAACCAGTAATCAGAAACTGAATGTGATATCTGTTGTTTCACTCACCCATTCTGGCTGCTGCTAGATCTGTAAGAAAATCAGATATGTTAGAAATAAATAGCGGCACCTTGGGTTTTTCTTAGAGGAGTCCAAGCAGGCAGCAGTACTAACCTTCAGCTTCTATTAATAAATGCAACCTATTAAATGCTGTTGAGTCGAACTTATCGGCTACACTCAGATGTGCTGTGGCATGTAAATGGTAATGGACGACACTAATATAGCACTTTTTACACTGCTTGAGCCCAAAGCAATGCAGTGGAAACACTGCACTGTCACATTCACCCATTCACACCCCAGTGGAGGCATCTGCCATGCAAGGCACTCAATCCATCTGCTGGGACCAGTTAGGGGTTCAGTGTCTTGCTCAAGGACACTTGAGGATCATTTGAGGACACTTGAGGAGCATGTGGACAGGGAGAGATCGGGAATCAAACCAAACTCCTCCTCATTGCGAGATGACCATTTAGTAGGTAGCATGTAGCGCTTAGGAGGTAGCATGTAGCATGTACACTCTGTATTACTTTGACCCCGCTATATGCAACGTGCTGCCTGCTACATGCTACCTGCTACATGTGCTAAATGGTGTTAGCTGGTGTTCTTGAAGCCACACTTTGCTCCTCTGTTCAGGTAATAAATGAGCCATTAGTTTTCAGACATATTCCAAAGAAACCAGAGTGGTGTTTACCTGCAGGAGAAACACCTCCATCTGAAAAAAATAAAATAGAACAAGGTCATTTTTAGAGCTCCTTTATTAGACACTTGTTCAACAAATGCCTGCCTTTACCTACCTTCAGTGTGCTGATGGCCCCCAAGAAGATCCACAAGGATTCTCATTAGTTCAGGAGGTATTGCTGGCTCCTGAGATCCCTGATGATCCACAGATCTCTGGGATCTTATTGGGCCTGCTGGGGGCGCCATCCTCACCAGCCCAGGACGCCTTCCTGTTGGCAGTCAAACAACAGGAAGATGCTCTAAAATCTGCCTCTAATAGAGTTCTCAAAGGAAATGGAGTTCAACAAGCTTTGAGATCACAGTTTGGTTCATTTCTTTCTAAAAGGTTTCATCATGCTGATTCAGAGAGCTCATGATGGCTGAACACTGAGAATCACTTTTCAAGATCAGTAACGAGCTCTTGAATTCATTTAGCACGTACTACATTTGGTGGATTTGAAGCTTTGGATTAGAACAGTTCTGTTTCATCTCGTAGCCCTGCTCTTTGGATTAGAACAGTTCTAGACATGTTTGAATGAACACCTGTCCTATCGAGACAATATAACCACAGCTGAGACAGAACAGGATCTTCTATGATTCTTTCCCATTCCCCTTATCTGATGGATATCAGTACCCTTCATTTCAATAATTAGCAGTTATCTTTGATAATCAGGAAAATCTGTCATTTTCATTAATCATTAGTAATATACAAAAACGTTCAAGTTTGTGAAACATTTTTGTGAAAGGTTGATTTCAGGCATTTTGTTGATAAACTGCTATAAGTCTGTGTAAATGTCAGCCAAATATTCTAAAGATTCAACAGATGTTGACATTTTCAGAATTTGAATTCCACAAAATGTAAAAAAAAAAAAAAAAAAAAAAAAAAAAAAATCTCCACAGTTAAAAAAATAAAAGTTCAAGATACAGGACCAGTTAGAGAGTCTCACCTGTTACCAGCACAGCTCCAGCAACCAGCAGCAGAAGGAAAGTCTTCAGACCAAACATCTTCTCTTCTCCACGGTGTGACGGTGTGACGGTGTGACGGTGTGCCGGTGTTTGGAGAGCTCAGGGTTTTATACAGGACACAGAGTGTTGGGGAGGCTTCTTATCAAAGCTGCATTGGTACAACTTCCTCTCTTCTTGAAGATTAGTTACAAAATATTAACAATAATATTTTAGTGGTTCAAAGGATTTAAGAATAGAGGATTCTGACTGAGAATGTTTGTTTTAAAGTAACCTGTACAAAACACACCACTGAGCAGGACACAGTGTACCTGATACCAAAGACTTAGAATACATGAACAAGACAGACCAATCTTAACAAACAATAGGAACAAAGCAAATGAAAGCATCCTCTCACTCTTCTCTCCTGTCTAGGGGGAGTTGGAGCTGACAGACCTGCCATTATTTCAAGCTTAACATTAGTCTTAACCCTTACACTAAGCCTGACATCATCCTCTATCCGAAACTTAATCTCAGGCTCCTCCCAGGAGGAACCAGTTTTAGTTAGGTGGTCGTCTTCTCTCCTTTCTCACCCCACTTGTTTCATTGTTACACGTCATTAACCATCGTCTCTCTTCTTGTTCAAGAGCTCTCTCCCTCCTCTAGTCTATCTCTCTCTCCCCAAATATCTCAGGCCTCCCGTATTGATCCACCTGCTGCGAGTGGAGCAACGCTGAGTTGTTTCAGAGAATCAGTCTATCTGTGCTATTCTTTTCTCCCATTTCTGCCCCGTCATCCAGACCAGAATAGCAGGAAACCGCCTCCTCTGAGCCCGGTTCTGCAGGGTTCTTCCTTCTGAAAGGGAGTTTTTCCTTTCCACAGTCGCTTATGCTTGACCAACTGGATATGTTGGGTTTTCTCTGTAAAAGCACCAAAGAAATGGCTATGTTGTATATGGTGCTATATAAATAAGGCTGAACTGAAATTGAATTGAATTGAATTGAATTGAATTGAATTTGAATTCCGCACCAGAATCAACATGGACCAAAGCTCCGGTGAACCCTCTCCTCCTGCAGCAGCTGCATCCACATCTGAACCAGAGTCGGAACCCCAACCCGCTGGGTACCGTTTAACGGTACCTCAGTGGTACTGGCCGAAAAAAACTTGGGTATATACTGGTACCGAACAAGAGACGTACGTACGGGTGTCAGTTTCGGTTCTTAAAGTGGCAGCGTGTTCAAACCACCGCGCACAGACGACGCCATGGCTGCATTTGCACTTCTTGCCACTTGTTGTGCTGTTTGCATGTTCAGCCTTATTTTACACAGACGCCACAGAAGAAGAACGGCGCTGCAGGATCTCTCCGCATGTTTTTAAAAACCCGAATATGAGCTTATTCTGGATTTTGCGGGTGTTTATGGCCATGTGCAACCGTGTTATTGCCAGTATTTGGGTTTTAAGTATTGGCTGCATGCCAACTTGTGGCCCAAGTGCTGTGTGGGTTTTCTGCTCCCAGAGTCCTACCGAAGAAATGCCCACACAACAGGTAGGCCACCATTATTTTAAAGGGGCTGTATCATGCAAAATTCACTTTTTGTATGTTTTAACCTTGTTATATAGCTATGTACTCACCAAAAACACCCCCAAAGCGTTTTTTCCTTCGTGCTTGCATGTTTGAGCTTTCCTGGTGTTTGTGCGGCTCAGAGAGGCAGCCCCTCCCACACCCGTGAAAACGCTCTGTTTCCCACGTTCACGTCACACTGTGAGGATGGCTCCCCTGAGCCCCCCTCCCTCCCGCAGGCCCTCGGCAATCAGCGTTGCTGCTTATTTCTAACTCTGATTACGGAAATAAACTTTAACCATCGTCTGAAAGCAACAGTCAAGCAAGAGCAAGAGTCTGAAGGGTCTGAAGGGTCTGGAGGGTCTGAAGGGTCTGGAGGGTCTGGAGGGTCTGGAGGGTCTGAAGGGTCTGGAGGGTCTGGAGGGTCTGGAGGGTCTGAAGGGTCTGAAGGGTCTGGAGGGTCTGAAGGGTCTGAAGGGTCTGGAGGGTCTGGAGGGTCTGAAGGGTCTACGCTTGGTGAGTTTCTCACCGGAAAAGACGTTTTGGCGTGTATTTCCGTGTAGAGAAGCTAGAGCTAAAGAGCTAAAGCTAGCTAGCGTATTTGTTTTGAAGCTCTGATTGGTTGAAGTAGCTGTCAGTCAAAGTCCACAGGGGGAGAGGCGGGATTTCAGTGAAACAGAGCGTTTTCTCTTCCGGGTTTCAGAATTAGCCCCAGAAAATCTTTTATTTCACACAAAATGACTTTTCCTTTGCGCCAAAAATAAACTATTACCATGTTAATGCCATTTCTAGGGTTTGGACGAGCTAAAAAAGCAGGATACAGCCCCTTTAAATGAACTGGTTTCTAGATGTTTATTTTTCAAAGAAATATGAGCATTGTTGAGCATATGTATGTTTTGTGGCCTTTGATGTGGTATGGGCACGCACAAAAAGCTCTAATTAGAAATTAGGTGAAAGAAATCAACATGATTTGAGTCTTAAGTCTTTTACAGTTGATCTGAATGTAACACTAATGGTGCGTTCACACCGGACGCGTCGCAAGCGTCGTGAGCGGCGCTTTTCTATGCAAAGTCTATGGTGGACGAGCGTCGTGGAGCGGCGGGCGGCGGGGCGGCGCATCAGGAGCGTCAAGAGCGTCGCTTTTCCAGCGTTTCGAGCGTCGTGGGCGTCAGGAGCGTCGTGAGCATCGCTTTTCCAGCGTTTCGAGCGTCGTGGGCGTCAGGAGCGTCGTGAGCGTCGCTTTTTGAGAGTTGGGAAAACTGAACTTTCGACGCGCTGCCGCTGAGCGTCAACCAATCAGAGACGATCCCTCCGGTGCTACGTCACTACGAGTGATCCGAGCACCGATGCGGGCCAGCCGGTGTTGCTAACTTGAGGACTTTCTCGCTAAATCTGGCGACTTTCCAAAGCCTCTTGGCGACGTTTTTTTGTCAAAAGCAACTAGCGACAAATCTAGCAACCTTCTCCGGTGCTCTGGAGACGTGACAGGACGTCTCGCTGCTGTCGTCAATGAGCAGCGGGTGCTGCGTGAGCCCCTCCCCCGTCCCAAAGCTCTCACAGCGGTCAGTCTCAGCAGCGCCCCCTGCTGCAGTCAGAGCAGAGAGGAGCAGACCAGCCAATAGCCTCTTTTCCGACGACGACGCGGTCTAGCTTTATTTAACAAATAAAGCCAAGCCGCTCTCCTGATGCGATCCGCCATAGCTGGAAACAGAAATCAGCCTCCAGCGCGCCAATTAACTGACGTGCATCAAGAGCGTCGCGAGCTTTGTGACCACCCGGTGTCAAGCGTCGTGTTTAAAGCGTCACAAGCGTCAGCTTCGAGGCGTCCCAAGCGTCGACGACGCCCGCGACGCGTCCGGTGTGAACGCACCATAAGCCCTTCCTTCATTAATCTTGACAATGATGACTTTGTTTTTTTGTTTTTTGTTGTAAATTTCTGGAACAGTTGCAATAGACACAGGTCTGCTGCATGGCGTCAATGAAGGCAGACACCGAAAAACGTACCGTTCAGGAACCGGTACCATACGTGAGGTATCGAAAAAGTACTTGTACCCAAAAAATATCTAACGGTACCCGGCCCTAGTCAACAGACACACAAGCAATGCTGGACATGAAGGAGGCAACCAAAGAGCGCCACACGGAGCAGTGGGACCGGCAGGAAGCAGTGCTGCAGAAAGAGGAAGTGGCCCTGCAGAGGGATCACATGACCACCGGGCCTTTCTGGGTGCGATGGGCCAGCTGGCCCAATGCGTAACAGTTTTGGGGGTTTTGGTTTATATAGTTATCCTTCTTGTTTTTGGATTCATTTTGTAAATACTTACAGTACTTACAGTTTTTTCATTTGAAGCGGGGCTGCTTTGGGTTCATAACAGGGAATTTTCTGGTATGGTTGTCTTCTGTAGTTGTTTTTTTTATTTCTTGTATATAATGTTGCTTAAAAAAACCTTTGCTGTGTACGTTAACTGCTTCATTCAGTAGTAGTAATGCACGTGTGGGAAAACATTCAATGGTTTACGTGTACAGCTTTGTTAAAAAAAATCCGTAGGTCAGTAATCCAATGTTTGACTTTCATTACATGTTACTGACATTCCCTAACAAGGCTTTTCAAAAGAGGGAGAGCAGCTTTTGAACATTGAGAACCTGGGCTGCAGTGGTGAGTTAATAGCCACTGAAACACAGAATATTTGTTTTTGGTAGACAAGCGCAAGATCAGCATTGCTCATATCCCCACCCATTTGTTTCTTTTGAGAAGGCAGCACCACCTTCCCTTCGGCCTGCCTTTGCGGTTGAAACAGTCGGTGTGGCAGTGCATATACAGTTGCTGCAGCTAACTAGCACACCGTTAGCTTACCATGAAATGTTGTAGTCTCAGTCGTCTGCTGCGGTCTTCAACTCCCAGCTGCCACAAGGCTCCATCCATACGGTGCCGCCCGCCACCTCGCCGGTCTCCTCTGTGTCGCCATGTTCCGTCGGTGCCTGACGGAATGCCAGAACCGAGCAGCAGAAGCATGAGCGCCTCCGGGTTTTCTGTTGTCGTGGATGAAATGACGGGATTGAGCGGAGAATGCAATGACCCGCGAGTGCCGAGAAGCAACTGATGTCACTTCAGCCGTCTCTGCCCTCACCAAGTGTGTGTGTGAATAATGGAAAAATGACCGGGCCAAAGCGAACCGTAGGGCTGAGTGGGGACGAGTAGAAAAACACCATTTGACTGGCCCGTCACCCAGGACCTGATTGCCATGGGAGACCTTACCAGCAGCACAAAGCCCCCGACAGCAGAGCTCCCGGGGTCAGGTGGGAACTCAAAACCCCCACCAAGTGGCCATTGAACTCTTTAGATCCCTAGAACAGGAGCGGGCAAACTTTTGGACTCGCTTCCAAGCTTTTTTTGGCCTTTAACGGGCAGCCAAGCGTAGAGATGCAGTGGAGAAGCTTCTGTTCCTCTTCAGTCTGAACAGTGTTCACTTGTCTGTTTTCAGCCGCTACAAAGTCTGGAGTTAGATGTGTCAGTTCCAAGAACAGCTCTGAAGTTGAATCTGGGACGTGTTCATGAAACGGAACGTCTGCTCACATGAAGGCGTCCAGGAAGGAGACTCCGGCACATTCTGTTCCGTCCTCCAAAGGTTTGGAATTTGGGCTTTGTGAGGCGACCACAGGAAGTGAGACCTCCTGAGTGAGACGACAAGGACACAGATTGACACAGTTTGACAGTCAGATTAAGAACTTAGTAAGAGAATCAAAATCAATTTCAAAGGTTAAAATTAATTTCCTTCATTCTTTAAATCAAAATGTTGTGACATTTTCCAAATTTGAATTGTTTTATAAATCAAAGGAAAACTGTTTCCATGAGTATTGCATGAGCTGTGATTCACTTCAAGTGAAAACCCACCATCACATTTGATTTGTTCTGCAGATTAAAGGTAATGTGTGTTAGGATGAGCTTAGAAAGCCTTCATTCACGCTGGAGCAGTTATGATCCAGACCGTGGGATACACGTTAGACCATCACTAATTTAACCACTTGGCTCACACACGGATGTGAGATCTGACATTGAAGGGCGTCCTTGCTCTGGTGGCGAGCGTCACAGCAGCTGGGATCAGAGTTAAAGTAAAGTTCACCATGTGTTTGGAAAGATCGCTGTGTCGCCTTCATTGCTATAACATGTATTTCAGGACAAATTCTGGTAAAAGTTTTGTGTTACATCTTCTGTTACCGCAGAAGCCCTTAAAGGACATGATTAAGTCCTTTTGTTCTTACTTCACAGCTTTTTTTCTTTCCACTTCACTTGCTGTGCTCAGCTGTGCCTCACAGCTGGAGCTGAACACAGAGGTGAGTTAGCTTCATCGTGTGTTCTTGAGAGTTATGATAAACGTAAATCAAAACTTTTGGAGTGTATTTTCTATTGTTTCTGTGTCTGAGTCACCGGGGAGGTTCAGCACCGCTCACGCCCAATACTTTATGGGAGTACCACGTCAGTCCTTCAGGCTCTGAAGGACTGACTGGGAAGCACTGCAGAGGCCTCACAATGCCCCAGTCCACATGGTGTTTTTTCAATCCGATTGTAAACAATCGTATTAAACACGAGTGTATTCATGTACAGCATACAAAGCATCCACGATGAATCCTCGTTTACAAGGACCCTGGGTGAAGCGGATTATACAGCGCCCCGTGACGTCCAGTGACATGAGGACAGAGTCTTCCTCTCTGCAGCAGCAGTCCTCAGCGCCGAGCAGTTTTTATCTGCTGATCTCTGCTCAAATAATGTCCCAACATCTCCATGATACCTGCTGAAGGAGCAGCTCCTCTGACTGGAGCACCGCCGCCGAGCGCCACATCTCGGTGTGAGCTCTGCTCCATATGCCGATGTTTCAAATTACCCGGGGCCCGTGTTAACTTGTGACCAATAGATGACTGAAACATGTAGTCGGCGAACGTCAGTTTTCTACAGTTACAGTGAGTGTATACGTTTAAAGTCTTTTGTGAGTCTTACTGCAACAGCAGTCCTCAGTGCCGAGCAGAGTGTTTTATCTGCTGTTATCAGCATCTGCTGTTATCAGCATGTGTTTACACAGACCTCTGTCGTCATTCGTTAACACGAGAACCAGTTAATCCATAACACCGGCCGGATGATTGCTCGTATTCTGACACGGAGCTCTTTATACAACTCGCTGTTTCACAGTTTGCTTCCATCTCTCCTCTCCAGCGTTTGTTCTCTCGGGGCTTTTTATTAAAAAAGTGTTTTTCAACCACCGTGGTGTTTTCCTGCTTGGTTTTGACTGTTTTTTTTGTATCCTGATTACGTAACGCCGTTACATGTAATCCGTTACTCCCCAACCCTGTGTGTGTGGTGTGTGTACATATATATATATATATATATATATATATATATATATATATATATATATATATATATATATATATATATATATATATGTATACATCACATCTGTCAGGTTCACACTGTCATCTGAACAACTGCACCCAAGTGTCTTATTGTGTTGGATTTACTTTATTTTAATAATGCTATATTTCTATTTTATATAGTATAGTAATCTGCTTGTTTGTGTATATTTTATTATTTATAAAGTTTAGCATTCTCACAACTTTGGCATATGCTTTTATTTGTTTGTTTATTTAATACTTATTTATTGCGTGCCTTCTTGATAAAGCTGCTGGAAATGTACATTTCTCTTGGGGATCAATACAGTATCTATCCATCTATTTACATCTCAGACTGTTCTTGCGTGTCTTTGCTTCCGTGTGTCTCTGTGCTGTTTTTCTTGTTGTGCGTGCGTGTGATGTGTTTTCTTGTGTAAGTGAGAAAATGCACATGCACACGCCCAAATCACAGTGTTTTCATTTTGCTGGACTTTCAGAACTCCGTGAGTTGTGGGCGGCGTGTGTTTGTGGAGAAGTGTTTCTGAGTTTTTAATAGATGACGAGGAGGATCTCTGTGCACGCGCTGGGACTGAGCGGCGCTGCGGCGCTGCAGCTGGACGTGTCCCCTCCGATCGCTCCGTCACGGCTCATCATCTCCGGAACGGCGGGACAACAGAGCCCTGTTTCACTGGACCGCGCCTCCGGGAGAAAACAATCACACATTTCTGCACTTTAATCTGGAATAATCTGCTTGACGTGACGCCGCGTCACGCGGGCGGAACCTTTCTCATATATTGCCGGGCGCGCGGAGCGGCCGGACGCCTTACGCGGGGACACCGAGGAGGAAGCGGGACGATGTGGAGCTGGTCCGACCTGGGCTCCGTGCTGGGCCCGCTGCTCAGGCTCTACATGTGCGGCATCAAGGTGCTGCTGTACCAGGCCTTCAACAGGTCCTTCACCCTGCCAGGTATGGAGGGAGGGGGGCGCGGGGGGGGGGGGGGGGGGGGGGGGGGGGGGGGGGGGGGGGGAGAGAGAGAGAGAGAGGGGAGAGAGAGAGAGACAGGGGGAGGAGGGAGAGAAAGGGAGAGAGAGAGGGAGACAGAGAGGGATGGCGGCATCAAGGTGCTACTGTACCAGGCCTTCACCCTGCCAGGTATGGAGGGGGGGAGAGAGAGACAGAGAGAGGGAGAGAAAGAGAGAGAGGGGGGGAGAGAGAGACAGGGAGAGGAGGGAGAGAAAGGGAGAGAGAGGGATGGGGGCATCAAGGTGCTGCTGTACCAGGCCTTCAACAGGTCCTTCACCCTGCCAGGTATGGAGGGGGGGGAGAGAGAGAGAGAGAGAGAGAGAGAGAGGGGAGAGAGAGACAGAGAGAGTGAGAGAGAGAGGGAGAGAGAGAGGGATGGGGGCATCAAGGTGCTGCTGTACCAGGCCTTCAACAGGTCCTTCACCCTGCCAGGTATGGAGGGAGGGGGGGGGTGTAAATAAAACACTTTAATTTACACAGTTTGCAGTGCTACAGTGCTCTTAAAAACCATTCATACTGTCAAATTAAAAAATGTGCAAAATGAAGAGAGAGAGAGGAGAGAGGGAGAGATTGATTTGATTTGTAAAACACACTTTTATTTAGATTGCAGTGATACGGTGTGTCAGACTCTAAAAGTCAATCATTCAGATTAAAAAATGTACAAAATGAAGAGGGAGAGAGAAAGACAAGAGAGAGAGAAAGAGAGGAGGGAGAGAGAGAGAAAGAGAGACAGAGAGGGAGACAGAGAGAGAGGAGGGGGAGAGAGATTGAGGGAGGGAGAGAGGAGCAAAGAGAGGAGACAGAGAGAGAGAGAGAAGGAGAGCGAGGGAGAGAGAGAGAGAGAGAGAAAGAGAGGGACAGAGAGGGAGACAGAGAGAGAGAGGAGGGGGAGAGAGATTGAGGGAGGGAGAGAGGGTCAGAGAGGAGACAGAGAGAGAGAGAGAGAAGGAGAGCGAGGGAGGAATGGGGCAGAAAAAAAGACAGAGAGAGGGAGGAGAAAGAGGGAGGGAGGGAGAGCGAGATACATAGACAGAGAGAGAGAGGTTTCTGACTGAAGTCCAGACGTTGAGACTGCAGATTAAATGTTGACTCTAAAAAGAACACATGCAAACATTGGACACTAAAATCAAAAGACTGAGTGTAAAAAGAGGAAAGATGAAGTTTTGAGTCTGAACATTAAGTCATGCTGTTGAAAATAAATATAAAAAGTGCAATAAGTAATAAGTTAACTATAAAAAACGATTGGTGTAGCGCACCTTTAAATGTTAAAACTGGAGATTAAATATTGACCATAAACTCCAAAGGTCCAGACTAATCTCTCAGTCAGTTTGTCAGTTAGCAGATTAGCCAGGATTATCTCTATTTGAACCCCGATCTTTTCTGACGCACCTGATTTACTTCTGGAGGTGTGTTTTTTAGCGTCTTCCCCCACTTCCTGTTGGCTGGGGGAAAGGGATTGACCGCCGTGGGGCTGTGGAGTCTTTAACCAGAATGACTGCCGCAGTGCTGTGGAGCCAGTAGCTAGACTGCTAAAAATGGCAGTCCAAATGCAAGATATGACCAGAAATTGACTCTTAAAGCTCATGAAATGACCTGTCCATGCAGCCGGTGCCTTTGACTTCGAAGGAGACCTCGATATCAGAATTTCAAATCAGGCCAAAACTCTCTGTATCTTAAATCCATCTAGAATCAAGTAGGATGAGACATTGTGGCTGAAAACCAGAGGAATGACGTTGGTAAGATTTAGAATGTTTGTCGTTTTTTCAGAGTAGAACGGAGGCTGTTGATTCTGTGTGGCGTGCTGACGAGCAACGTTCACTGGAACGTGGACTTTCAGACTAAAGACTAAAATAGGGACCAAAAGCTAGATGCCAAGACTAAAGACTAAATGTTAAGACCGAAGACTAAATGTTAAGACTGAAGGCTACATATGAGACTAAAGAATACACATATATATATATACATAATACATATATACTACATATTGAGACTGTGGAATAAATGTTGAGATTAAAGACTAATTATTGAAATGAAAGACTAATTGTTGGGACTAAACAGTAAATGTTGAGACTAAGGACCACATGTTGACACGAAGGACTAAACGTTGAGACTAAGGATTAATTGTCGACACTATTGACTGCATATTGAGACTAAAGACTAAAGGTTAACTCTTGACTGTATGATTCTGTGTCATTTTCCAGGCAGTCATTGCTAATTCAGCTCAGTCTGTGGTCTGTCTTCAGAGCCAGCTTCAGGGGGATGCTCACCCTGCAGTCACGGATTAAAGACGTGACAGAGGATTATTTCAGAACATGAAATGTTCTTTACCGTGGTGAGAGGACGGTTTGGAGTCAGGGATCTGACGGGAACGCCACCATCGTGATTCCACACTGCATCATGGGATAATGGAAGAACAGGACCAGTATTGTTTGCGCTCAGAGATTTAAGATTTGCGCTCATAATCGCAGTAAGAATGTGCTGCTTAAAGGATAACCGGGAATTTCCAAAGTTCTTTTGTTCCTGTGGAATCTCCAACTCTGTAAACAACAGGAGAACGTGTGAGCGGACACGGAACACCCCAGCATGGAGGGTTTCCACGTGAAACCAGGACTTAACGGATCAGAACGCGGAGCGGGAACGGGTCCTCTGAAAGGCTCCACAGTACATGGCACATAGAACCGCCATCAGGGAGAACATCAGGGTTAACATGGCAGAACCTTAGTTTGAAAACCATACTCAGAGAGACTATGTACAGATGGAAAACTAAATCTGGAGCTGAGTGTCAGTTTAGTTAAGACTAAAAACTAAATGTTGAGACTAAAGGCAGAATGTTGGGACTAAATGCTGAGACTGTTGAATAAATCTTGACACTGAAGACTAAATGTTGGGACTTAAGACTAAATGTTGACACTGAAGACAAAATGTTGAGACGTAAAGCGAGATGTTAAGACTAAAGACTAAATATTAAACGCTGCTGTGTTTCCAGCAGAAGCGGTGAACACCAGTTCAGTTGCGCGACAAATGAAATCGGGTTTTATCGCTGGTACAAGTAGCAGAAAACCCTCGCCGCGGCATCACGTCACTCATAACCCGTCACGTACGTGACGACCTCCACACTGATAGGCTGTCCTGGCACGTCAACAAGCGAATTCACTCAAAAAGTTCAAGTATTCCAACTCGAGCGGCGAGTGAATTTTCGCTGGAAATGCTCGGCGCATTTTATTTTATTTTTATTTAACCTTTATTTATACAGGTTAGCCCATTGAGACCCAGGGTCTCATTTACAAGAGAGACCTGTGCTTCTTCGCATGCCGCTCAAGATTGAGCGACAATTGAATTTAAATTGACTTTATATGTAATCTCATCGAGGGAAAATTTTGAGTCGTGTCAAGTGGAAACACGGTGTTAAGGCTACATGTTGAGACTGAAGACTATGTTTTCATGTGTAAACAGGCCCTGCAATTGTTTCTTCTTTACTTTTTCAAAGTAAAGGTCTTGATGCCATTTTGTAAATGTCCAGATCAGTCGGCAGCAGTCTAGGTTCCTCTCCACTGTCAGACTTGTCTTGTACCTGGGGATGGGTATCAAGCTCCGTGGTGTAAGGTTTAAATCCCGGAGGATCAGTATGCCCTCACAGAGTCAGTTCCTTTAGAGCGGTGCTTCCAAACCTCTGGAGAGAAAAAAGAACCCAGCTAAATGTAAGAAAGAAGCATTTTTCAAAATAAATCTCAATGTGTACGAACTGAAATTTAAATGTACACTTTCAAAATAAAACTTTCTCCTTTTTAAAAGTGTTGTCGATGCCCATCCCTGGTTGCAGCAGGACTGGAATCTGAAGTTGTAACCTCCTGAAATGTTGGTCTCACTGTTCTCGTTAGGTTCTTGGTAAGGAACGCCGCCCCCACCGCCATGGAGGGTAAGGGTTCAGGACCTTCTTGCGCCGGCCTCAATCTGGTGGCGCACCCCCGCGCCAAAAGCAAAGTGTGGAAGTACTTTGGCTTCGACACGGACGCCGACGGCTGCATTTTGCACTGGAAGCGGATCTACTGCCGCGTGTGCATGAGCCAGATCGCGTACTCCGGGAACACGTCCAACCTGTCCTACCACCTGGAGAAGAACCACCCCGTGGAGTTCGGCGAGCTGGTGAAGAGCAACACGGACCAGATGCGCGAGGTGTTCGCCACCACGTTCTGCAGGATCAAGACGGAACCCGCCGGGCCGCCGCAGCAGCTGCTGCCGGAGTCCAACTCCAGGCCGGGTCTAGAGTATGAGAACAGGCGGCACAACGACCTGACGGTCGCCGTCATCAACTTTATCTGCGAGGGCCTATATCCTGTATCGATAGTGGAAGAACCCACCTTCAAGAGCCTGATGAGTACTGTGGACCCGGGGTACTGCCCCCCCAGCAAGAGCGAGCTGGCCTTGAAAATGGTCCCCCAGGTGTACTGTCGCACCAGGGACGTGGTTTTCGGGGAGCTGGCGGGGGTTTCGAACTGCGGCGTCACCACCGATCTGTGGCAGAGCCAGACCCAGAGCAGGACCTACATCTCGCTCTCCCTCCACTCCATCAACCACAGCGCCGCCGCCGGCTTCTCCCTGACCAACCGCTGTCTGAAGACCTTCGAAGTGCAGGAGGAGAACACCGCGGAGAACATCACCAGGGCCATGTACGAGGCCTTCGTGGAGTGGGGCATCACCCACAAGGTCAGCGGCGCCACCACCAGCGGGTCGGAGGACATCGTCAAGGCCTGCTCGCTGCTGGAGCTCTCGGTCCAGATGCCTTGTCTGGGACACAGCATCAACCGCGCCGTGGGCGAGGCCTTCCGGCTGCCCAGGGTGGACTCCTTCCTGGGCTGCTGCCGCAGGCTGGTGGACCACTTCCTGGAGACGGCGGCGTACATCCTGCGGGAGAAGCAGAAGCAGTACGGCCTGAGTCCCGGCTCCCTGATCAGCGACCGGGGCCGGTCCTGGCTGCTCACGCTGGCCATGCTCCAGAGACTCAAAGAGCAGCAGGCCGCCATCACCGCCACGCTCCTGGAGAGTCCCAGCAGCCAGCGCTTCGGCCTGGACGGGCCCGACTGGGCCCTGCTGGACGGTCTGACAGAGGTCCTGAAGCCCTTCAAGGCCGTGGTGACCATGATGAGCTCCTGCAGGTATCCCACCATCAGCATGGTGAAGCCGGTGCTCCACATGCTCCTCAGCACCGCCCTGAAGGTCAGGGACCACGACCTGAAAGAGGTCAGCATGGCCAAGGAGGTCATCTCCAAGGTCCTGTTCAGCGCCTACTCCCAGGACTCCCAGCTGTCGCAGGACATCTCTGCCTTCCTCAACATCGCCACCTTCCTGGACCCGCGCTACAAGAAGCTCCCCTTCCTGTCCGCTCAGGAACGCTCCAAGGTGGAGAGCGCCGTCATCGAGGAGACCAAAGCCGTCCTGGAGAAGCAGATCTCGGAGCGCTCCTGTCTGGACGAGTTCTCGGCGACGTCCGACGAGCCCCTCAGCAAGAAGCAGGCGCTGCAGAGAGAAGGTTCCGTCAGCGGCGCCCAGGAGAACCCTCTGGCCGCCATCTTCTGCCAGTCGGACGCAGACCAGGGCCAGGAGGAGCTGCACGCCCAGGTGGTGGAGGAGCTGAGCAACTACAAATCCCAGAGGGTTCTGGGTCTGAACGAGGACCCCCTGCTGTGGTGGTCCAGCCACACGCCCCTGTTCCCCACCTTCTCCAAGGTTCTGCAGAAGTACTGGTGCATCCCCGCCACCAGCGCTCCCTGTCACAGGCTGTTCAGCTCCTCGGGCGCCGCCGTGTGCGGGAAGAGGAACCGGATCGCCCCGGCCCTGGTGGACCAGCAGGTCTTCCTGTACGAGAACCTACGCAGTTACTATGAACCAGAGCCCTGCGGGGACGAGGCGGACGGGCTCGGTCCGTTTCCTCCTCCGGACTAACGAGTGTTCTACTGACCTCACCTCACAGGAATCAGACTGAGTATCGGCTTCGGTATCTGTACAAATGATTCTGTTTTCAAATCAGGGTCTGACTAATCACTCAGTCCAGATAAAACCTGAACATCTCCACATGCCAGCAGTCTACTTCCTGTCACCGTCTCCACGGTAACAGAGAGAGACATGCGTGCTCTCCAGAGCCCGCCCCCGCTGGATGACTTTGATGCTAATGCTACCTTGCTAGCCGACTGTAAATTAGCATTAGTTTTGGCTCCGGCTCTGTTTTTAGAGGTAAACCTTGAAACACACACATAAACATTGTTCTCCAAAGCTCCTGCTCTCCTGTGTGTTTTTGTGGGTTTTTTTTTTGGAAGTTCCAAGAAAATGTTGAATGTTTAGCTGCATGTAGCTGAGTCAGGATACGGAGAGGCTGAAATCATTTTGATGATGATGAGGATGATGACGATGGCGGAGCGACCTAGAACCTTCAGCCCTGTGTGTGCCCCCACAGCCCTCCCCAGGCAGAGCGGCCGGGTCGCCATAGTGACGGGCGGCACCAGAGGGATGGGCTTTGAGACGGCTCGCCGCCTGGCTCACCTGGGCATGCATGTTATCATAGGTAGGAAGAGAACCAACCCCACAGCGGTCCGACCTCCACCCCCCCACCACCCCCCAGAGGGCTAACCTGCATCCCTGTTCAGCTGGGAACGAGCCGGAGGAGGGCGCCGCCGCCGTGAGGACGATCCGCCAGGAGGACGCCGAGGGCAGAGGTAACGTCTGCCGCCAGTCCAGAACCAGCCCGGTCTGGAGGAGCTCAGATCAGGACTGAAGAGGAGGTTCAGACGCGCTCCAGGAAGCTGCTTCCTCCATCACACACACCTGCTGACACACACACACACACACGCCAGATTCTGTGGAGTCACAGGAGGGCCAAAATAAAAAAAATATATATATAAGGAAATATGTAAAATGAACAGAAATAAGGACATAAATGTTGTATTTGCTTTTCCATTTGGTCATTTCTTTTTCCTGTCCGATTTCCATTCAGCTCTCACTGTGACTGGTAGACTGAGCTGTCAATCAAGGCAGTGGGCGGGGCTTTCTGTGCAGGGCCGCTGTCAAAAGCAAAATGGAAATAGAGATGACAAATGGAAAACAAAGACAAAATCTGTTTATTTCCTTATTTTTTAACAGATTGATATTTTATTATGGCCCTGCTGTGACTCCATATGATTCCACCTTCTCACACACACACACACACACACACACACACATCTCTTGCTTCCAGTGGAGTTCGTCTTCCTGGACCTGACGTCCCTCAAGTCGGTCAGACACTTCGTCCAGGTGTTCAAAGCCAGGGGCTTACCACTGCACGTCCTGGTGAACAACGGTGAGCTGCTGCACACTGCACACACTGCAACACACTCCACTACACAGCTCACACAGCAGTACACCATGTGACACCCCCCCCCAGCTGGCACCATGCTGGTCCCTGAGCTCCAGACTGAGGACGGCTTCGAGTTCCACTTCTGCCTGAACTACCTGGGCCACTTCCTGCTGACCAACCTGCTGCTGGACGACCTGCAGAGGTCCGGACGCCCGGGACGCTGCTCCAGGGTGGTCAACATGTCCTCGGCCACGCACTACGCCGGGGTCATCCACATGGACGACCTCAACAGGAGGTGAGGGGGTATGGAAAGCCCAAAGAGTCACAGTTCGCCACTAATCCAATGCTTCTGATCCTTAAGACGCCGTAATAAACAGCCGTTTTTAATAAAACGGCCATAAAAAACAGGTGTAAAAAAACATACGTTCTAAACAAGCAAACCGGCGTTGTTTACACCCGTTTTATTAAAAAGCGGTCATTTCTGTATGCCTGTTTTATTAAAGAAACTTCTTTTAGGGCGTTCTAAAGCCTTCAGCAAACGCACGTAAAATATGCAATGTTTTATTTGTCCAAACGTGCTGAAAATAAGCGTGAATTGTGACTCTTTGGGCTTTCCATAAGGGGGGAGGGGGACGCTCGCTGGGTGGGAGGTCAGAGGTCGTGATGTGTGACCTGCCTGTGACCCCAGGGCCTGCTACAGCTCCCACGGGGCCTACGCCCAGAGCAAGCTGGCCCTGGTGCTGTTCACCTACCAGCTGCAGGAGCGGCTGAGCGCCGGCGGCTTCTCCGTCACCGCCAGCGCCGTGGACCCCGGCATGGTGGACACGGCGCTGTACGACAACCTGTGGAGCCTGGCCCAGGCCCTGAAGAGACCCGTGGCCAAGGTCCTGTTCAGGGTGGGTCTCGGGACTCGGCGCCGCCCGCGTGCCCCCCGCCCGCTCCTCACCTGTCCCCCCCTGTGGTTCCCAGACCCCGGCCGAGGGAGCGTCCGTCTCCATCTTCGCCGCCGCCGCCTCGGAGATGGAGGGCGTGGGCGGAGTCTACCTGTACAACGGCCAGAAGACGCAGTCGGCCCGGCTGTCCTACGACTCGGAGCTGCAGGCCCAGCTGTGGACGAAGAGCTGCCAGCTGTGTGGGCTGCAGCAGGCCTGACCCGCCCCGGGGGACCCCGGAGGACCCCGGAGGACCCCGGAGAACCCCGGAGAACCCCGGAGAACCCCGGAGGACCCCGGAGAACCCCGGAGAACCCCGGAGGACCCCGGAGGACCCCGGAGGACCTCCAGAGAACCCCGGAGGACCCCGGAGGACCCCGGAGGACCTCGGAGGACCCCGGAGGACCCCGGAGGACCCCAGCCACACGGCTACACTGTGACACACCAACACCTCACATTCCTTCTTAAACGTCCGTCCGCTCCGTCCTCACTCCATCAGTGTTATTTTAATCAAGTGCCTTCAGCGTTTCCTCTGCCAGCATTCAGAGAGACACACAAACCCAAATAAATTCCTTTATTTCAAGACTTGTGTGTGTGTGTGTGTGTGTGTGTGTGTGTCCAGTCTGTCCCATCTCATCTTATAATCCAGGCTAATCTCATCACAGATTAAAGTTTCCTCTTGTGTCAGGGTAAAAGACGGAGATGATTCCTAAAGGCAGGTAACAACAGAATTCCTGTGAGCAGTCTTTCATATTCCTCCACCCTGAACATCCAGCGCCACGTTTCAACGTCCCGGCCACACCACGGCGTTTTGGGGTCCGTTTTGGGGATGAAGACACCCCCGCAGGACCCGTTCCGTCATCCGAAGAAGTGAGTCTTGGGCCGCAGCCTGAAGGAGCCCCTCCAGGAGGCGGGCAGGTCGCCCGGGCCGTGGAAGGTGGTGCTGTGGACGAGCTGGGACGTCCTGCTGCGGAGCTTCTGCAGCTTGCTGAGGGACGCCCTCCTCCTGAGGGGGGGCTGCTCTCCGTCCGCCGGGTCCCCGGGGGGCCTCGGGTTGGCCTGCAGCGCCCTGGAGAGCCTCCAGCGGCCGCCGTGGTCCGGGACCGCCCGCGGGGGGTCGGCGGCGCCGTGGGACGCCCCCACGATGTCCCGGATGTCCCCGCTCACGCCGTCCCTCAGGTACTGGCAGGCCTTCCTGCCGCCGTGGTCCCGGGCCTCCACGTCGGCGCCGTAGGCCCCCACCAGCAGCTTGACCACCTCCAGGTGGTGGTGCATGGCGGCCACGTGCAGCGGCGTGTAGCCGGCGCTGGAGCGCACGTCCACGTCCACGGGCACGGCGCGCTGCCGGGCGAAGTTGACGATGAGCGCGAGGAGCTCGGGCCGGCCGAGCTTGGCGGCCCAGTGCAGGCAGGTGAAGCCCGTCACGAAGTCCCTCTTCAGGACCAGGCCCGGCTCGGCCTCCAGGAGGCGCTGCAGGCAGGGCCACTCGCCGTCCGACGCGCACAGCATCCACTCGTGCTCCAGCGGGTCCAGCGTGACGGCGGCGCGCTCGTCCTCCAGCGAGGACGCCAGGGAGACGGCGTCCCCGGCGGCGTCGGGGTCCCAGCTCCGCAGGACCACGCTGCGCCGCACCTCGGGGGAGCTGCTCACCATGGTCTGCAGGAAGTGTCTGCGGCTGCCTCGAGGGGAGTCCTCGTCCAGGTGGTCCAGCTGGTCCAGCTGGTCCAGCTGGTCCAGGCGGGCCTCGTCCCCCGCACCCCACCTGCACCCGGAGCCCTGAGGCGGGGCGGGTCCGGGCAGGAGGAAGACGGGCCCGGCGGAGGGGGGCGGCGACGCCTGGATCACCTCGATGGCGGGGATGTTCTTCCGGACCGGCACCAGCTCCTTCCTGGACCCCCGGTCCGAGTGCCGGAAGCTCCCTCTGTTCCCCATGTCCCCCGAGCCGCGCCGCTCCTCACACACTCCCTCTGACACACAGGTGGAAACATGCGGAACACACACCTGGACGTCACTTCCGGAATGTGATCCAGGTGCAGCCGCGTCGTCACCTGAGCTCGTGCTCGTGCCCGCTGCCGTCTGTCCTCTGAAACTGTCTCCCGGTCCGGTACCGGCCCGGTCCTCCCTCCCGGGGGGCTGGAAGCGTCTCTTCAGACACACATACCTCACCCCGTCCTCGGTCCGCACCACGGCCACGCTGTCCACGCACTTTTTAAAGCTGTCCCGCACCGACGCCCTCCCCCGCGGGTCCTCCGGGAACAGCGGCTTAAAGTGCTCCAGCAGGGCCGCGTGGGACACTCTGCCCCCGCCCCGCAGCAGGAAGTCCACCAGCACGTCCCGGGAGAACTCCATGTGGCCCGCAGACACCGGAGCGGCTCGGACCGGTCCCGGTGCGGCTCCTCCAGCTCCGAGCCGCCGGCTCTATGATCCAGCTCTGGCGTGAGCTGTCACCATGGCAACGGCTCAGCGCGCCGGACCGTACCACTCAATGCAGGACGGAGGGGGGGAAGGCGGCTCAGCCCGCCGGACCGTACCACTCAATGCATGACGGAGGGGGGGCGGCTCAGCGCGCCGGACCGTACCACTCAATGCAGGACGGAGGGGGGGGGGCGGCTCAGCCCGCCGGACCGTACCACTCAATGCAGGACGGAGGGGGGGCGGCTCAGCGCGCCGGACCGTACCACTCAATGCAGGACGGAGGGGGGGCGGCGCGTGGAAAGAGCAGGAGACTTATTGAGATTCGGATATGTCAGGAGTTCGTGACGGACATGAAGAACCAGAGACGCTCTGAATCACCAACGACGTTCAGGTAAACTTCGTTTGTAAAGGGTCAAAGACACACCTGAGAAAAGCAAACTCCTCTGTGTGTGCGCGCGCGTGTGCGTGTCATTAACACCGGAACTCATTCAGCTGTTGAGACCAATGACGTATAGAATGACTAGACGCTCACTGCCCCCTGAGAGACGGCAAATCCCAGCTGACTTCCGGTAGGGGCAAAAAGCGGATTCAGAGCGGGATCCAGCACGGTGTGTGACTTTGTGTTTCGTGATTTACCAAGGTACAGTAAACTTCTGTGTTGGAATCAAGTCACAATGCTTGAGATACATTGTGAACACCAAGCCAGGAGACCCAGGAGTTTTTTTTTTTTTTTTTAATTTATCTCCTCTGAAACAGAAGTCACAAAGACAAGAGTAACCTGCGACTATGGAATGTGCAATTAATATGTCATTGTGTGCATTTTTTCATTTACTGTGAATAAACTTTTAATTTTTATTGCAATTACTGTTTCATGCTTTCATTTTTTCTATTTCTTGTCTTCCTTTGGCTGTTTCACTCAGTCTGTTGTAATTATTCTAGAAATGAGTGTCCGTTGTATTCAATGGACCCCACTGCTTAAATTGACTAGATTTTTTATTACACTACTTTATCTCTTACATTTTACTCTGAAAAACCTCTGTGTATGTTAAGGTATTCAGTTCAGTTCAGTTCTTTATTGAGCATTAAAGCATTATTACATAAATATTTACATAAATACTCTGCATGTTCTGACTGCAACAATTGCTCCTCCAGAAACTTTTTATCGCCATTTCTGTGGGAGGAAAAGAGCAACCATTCCAAGGTCTGTGGGTCTGAGCAGCTGTGAAAGTCCAACTGAATCATTTGAATTGGAGAAAAATTGTTAAAACACTTTCTTATTTGGCATTATTTGGTGGCATTATTAGTTTTGGCAGAAACATTATTGATTTCGATCAGCGGTTAAGGGACCATCTAGAATTTACAAGACGCTGCAGCAGTGAAGACAAATGCCATATCCAATAAATTTGATAGGAGACAAATGAAGGTTGTGGTGGATTATGGTGACACTGCAGTGAATCCCACTGGTGGTATTACGTTTTTTTTTTTGTTAGTTTTTAAAAAAAAATTTTTTTGGTGTTTATCTTCACTGTTGAAGCGTCTTGTAAATTGTAGACGGTCCCTTAACCCCACAGCAGGACCGGCTGCTTATAGAAATCAATATTGTTTCTGATGCTTGATAGACAGATTCTTTTAATAAAAATGAGCTTGTAGCCTGTCGTCCACCTCACAACGATGGGATGCAGGCGCCCTTTGTAAGTTTCTGACGTTTTGTGTAAGAGTTATTGAGACCGAAAGTCCGTATCTGTCAACTAGAAACATGCTTTGTTTTTTCTTGTCTGTGAGGCTAAACAACGCTGTGGTTGCCATGACAGCGTGCCGAGGACAGAGATTTACTGTCTGCTAACAGTCAAAGCCATAACATAACACATATTGTCCCATCAGTGATGACAAGCAGGCCTTGAAGTCAGTGTATTTACACTGGATTACACAGCGCCCCGCTGCTTCTTGCCCCTACCGGAAGTCAGCGCCGATTTGCCATGGCGCCGCTGCTGTCCGCCGAGCAGCGAGCGGTCCAGTAATTCTATACGTCATTGGACCAGACGCTCACTGCCCCCTGAGAGGCGGCAAATCCCAGCTGACTTCCGGTTTCAGAGTGGGATCCAGCACGGTGTGTGACTTTGTGTTTGGTGATTTACCAAGGTACAGTAAACTTCTGTGTTGGAATCAAGTCACAAAGCTTGAAATACGCTGAGAACAGCAGCCAGGAGAGCCAGACCAGCTCTGGAGGGTTCTTCTGCAGCTGAGCAGGTTCTCCTCAGGAGCTCCTGACCTGCTGACGGGGGACAAGGCTGTTTCTGTCATCAGAAAGTGAGTACATGAACTAGAAATCTGTTTGAGACGGTGAACAGCACGGCATGATCATATCTGACACTGAAAACTACATACGATACTGTAGCACTCACCATGTCTGTCATCTTATATCTGTTATTTATTTCATTATATCTGTCTTAGATCTTTATGTAAATTATATTTAATTTATATCTGTCAGTTTATATCTATTACTTAATTATATCTGTCTTAATTTGTATTTACATTATATTTAATTTATATTTAATACTTAGTTGTGTCGGTCAGTATATTCCTGTTACTTATTTAATTATATCTATCCTAATTTTACATACAAATTGCATTTAACTTTTTCTTCTATAGTTGGCTTTGTATTTTTCTATTTTTCTTTCCGTGTTGTTTTTGCTGCTGCAACCCTGCAGTTTCCCCATGAGGGTAACTGTAATATCAATAAGAAAAACAGCTTTGATTCCAAGAAATGAAATTCATTCACAGAAGAAGCAAAGCAAAACACACTGGTTCTGTCTTTACAATGCACAGATATATGCAGAGAGAGGAGAGTGGGTGTGGTGATCTACAATATCAACATGGCAGCTGCCAAGAACTACGACTAAAAGGGTGGACAACAAAGGCGGAGGCATCCTGACCATGTGCTGGAAGCAAGATGGCCGCCCTCAGTGTTCTCTTGACCGTGTGGTCCGGAGGAGGAGCAGTGAGGCAACACTGTAACGTCACTCTGTTGAAAGCTGCTGAAGTGATCAGTAGACGAGTTCATGTGAACCTGGTTTGTTCTGCAAACGTCTGAAGCTGGTCGGACGGCGTTCAGATTCATGTGTGAAGCTGTCTTTGATATGACGTGAGTAGGACGAGCTAACAGTAGTAAAGATTAGCATGAGGCTCAGCTAACAGGACTTCACTGGTGGGTTGACCGATAGCTCACGCCCGTCGATAGTGGGGGACAAACGGGTCTGTTGTCCTGGGCCCAGGGTTCGGGGCAGAACTTTGCCCTCATTAAGGATTACATTTTCAAAAACTTTCAAAAATAGGCCTATTTGAGTTATACAAATGGCTTTTATTTGTTTTCCTTCTAACTGTCCCTGAATTTGTGGTTAAACACCCCCCCTAACAAAAATGGTTTGGATTTTGAGTTCAAATCCACACATGTCCCACCAGCAGGAGTCTATGACTGTAGAAACAATATAAATTTGGCCAAGGTAGAGATTTGCGCTCTGCTGTCATCTCACCGGATACAGTTTAACTGCTGCTACGTGAATACAGAGTGCGAAACGATGGTTCAGTCCTTCTCTTTTACTGAAAAAAACGAGGCATCATCATTGAACATTTCCAGCTTCTTCTGGCACACCTCTCACCGGCTGAACACTGACAACATGCAGAGAGAGCCTGAGCTTCAGGGGCCACCCTTCTTCTGTGGTATAAGGTAAGGAATAAGGTTGAACATGCAAACAGCACGCCTAGTGGCATGAAGTGCAAATGAACTAAACGACTACTAAACATATAGGTTTTACACACAACATTTATACCGCGATATATACCGTTACCGTGAAGGGATTTCATTTGTACCGTGATATGAATTTTAGGTCATACCGCACAGCCCTAATTTCCTGCTAGTGTCAGTACATAAAGAGTGTATTTGCCAGCAACAGCTTATGTGCAGTTTGTTAATGTTTGTTAACCATTACTGCAAATGGCTGTCACTGGTCTTTAGCAGAGAGATAAGTGAGCAGAGGAGAGGAGAGGAGAGGAGGGCAACAGGAGTGGAAGAGCAGGGGCGAGGATGAAGAGAGGAGTGGAAGAGTGATGGAAAAGGAGAGGTCCAGGCATGGGGAGGGATGGGGGGCCCATCTAGCATTATCCTGTCCCGCGCCCAGACAAAGCTGTCAGCTGGCCTGGGAGGGTTAATCGATTGTAATATCAGTGAAGTGAATCACTCGTAATCAGACCAACACATCTCCAGGAAAGTCCTTTTTTAAGGAAAGTTCTTTCTCTAGCCCAGCTTGATTAGCAATCTAACGTATCTAGCCTCGTATCTAACACCAACGAATCTTCTGTGTGGGCACGCCACACCTGAATTCAGTATTGAGGAAACAGAGTGGTACAGAGCTCTGGGCTCTGATCCGGGTCTCTTTGCGAAACCAGCTGTCCAGCAAGCGGAACAGGAAAAGCACGGGGTGTGTGATCTGTGCTCCTGTGTACTTATGCCCCACCGCGGTTTCATCACTCTTCTTTCAGATGTTGGGTGCCTACCTCGTGGAGCCTTTTACATCAGCCGTTGTTTACTTGGTTGTCAGCACAGTCACTCCTGTTTTGCACAATCCTCATGGTTTTGGTCCTGGAAGCATCCCTGTCCCATCTCACAAGCTGCCACACTCACATCATTGTTCCACAACATTTCAAAAGACATGACTGGTTTCCCAAACGTTTTAATTAAAATCTTGTGTGAGCTGCCAAGCCGTCCTGTGTCGGGTTTCGGTCCTTTAATCTGTACAGAGTGAGCAAGCTTCTCCCCTGGAATTTGTTATTTTTAATCCAGAACTGACACCCCACTTCATGCAATGAGCACATTTTCTATTGCTTAAACACTCTAACATGAATTTTCAACACAGCTTCCCACTGTCATCTAATCTGTAAGCTAGCATGAATTATCAAAACAATTTCCCACAAGATCCTAAGACAGAACGCTGTGGAACTCCATGATAAACTTTAGTGTATGTGCTAAGATAGAACCCTGTGGAACTCCATGTTTAGCTTTAGTGAAGGTTCTCAAACGGAACCTCGTGGAACACCGTGATGGTCTTGAGTCTGAGTTGAAGAGTCTTTATGAACTCAGATTGAAACCAATTTAGTGCTCTAAAATTAATCCAGGTGATCTGCTCCAGTCTCGAGTTAGTCTCGATTAGTTTTTACAGAGCCTGAAGCCAGAAAGAAGAAGGGCTGGCACTAAGTTTTCCCCACTAGGACTGGAACCACATAGGGGGGACAGGGTTATCTGTGGTATAATAGATAGAGGGAGGGAGGGAGGGATGGATGGATGGATGATATCATTCTAACTGGTCTAATCCTCACTGTCTTCCAGGAACCACCTCCACTCAGGAACCAACAACTGGTAAATGGACATTTTCCCTCACAGCTGGTTCGTTATGAAAGTGAGAAGTTGTAACTTTGACTGTTTTCCAGGAGCTCCACCATCCACCACCACAGAGGGTGAGTCCAGCACCACACTGCTTCTTATGGGATCCAGAATCTGGTACAGTCCTGCTTCAATCACATCAAGTGTGAACACACTGAACACAATCTTTTCCTCACTTGGAAACAAACAGAAGTATGTTCACATTAGTTCATATTTCTACCTGTTGTCATGCCGGCCTTCATCTTGTCTTGTGCTCAGACGTTTCATTGCTGTGTTTTCAGAAACTCAGACTGCAGCTACACGGGGTCAACGTGACGTCCTCAACCGTGAGTGTTTTCACTGCATCTCTTGACTCAACAGCTGATCTGCATGTTGTCCATGACATGTTTATGAGTGTTAAATAAGGATTTGTGGGTAAAATAAGAAAGGCTTTCCTTTAACATTAATGATCAGGTTTATTATTCTCCTTTGAAGTCCCGGTGAAGTGAAAATGCATCGTTTTTGCATTTTCCTGGTGAATGTCAGTTTCCATGGCAATGGAAGGAATGCTGAAAATGACATAGGGAATAGAAAATGGTGTCGCTCTAAACTGAGCTTTAAGCAACTGGTGGAAAAGAAATCTACATTAAAAGAAGTTTTCTTTTAGTCGCTTTGATATTTCATTTCCGACAAAAACTTTGACTTTTCTGCAGGTAATTCTTGAAATGAAATGTTTTTCCAATAATTTTTTTCTCAAAACCATAATGCAAACAAAGCTTTTCTCCATTGCTCAGAGACATTGTTGTTGCTATGTTATTGGTGTCTCCTCTTTTTAACTCTGAAAAAATCAAATGAAAGCAGTGTTACCTCCAAAAGGACTGACAGGAAATGGTGAGTTGACAAAACAACAGTCATCCTGATATAAATCTGAGTCTCTCCTTCTGTTTCAAACCGGCTGATTGACAGCATTTCTATGAGGAACATCCAAAGGAAATGTTATGGATTAACTGGTCCCCATGTTAAATGGTGACTGACTTCCTGTCATGTCCATCAATGCCGTTAGTAACATCACATGTTCACATGAGACTCACAACAGGTGCAGACCTTTGGAACTTCATTGTGAATGAAGGTAAATGGTGTTCCTCAGGACAGATAAGGGTTTCTGTCAGGTTTTTATCATCTGTTATTAAAAGCAATGGTGGATGCTAAAGGGTCGCCAGTGAACAGGGAAACCAGTCAATCTGAAACACCAGGAAGCTCTCAGCCTGTTTTTAGCAGAGAGCAGCTGGTCATGTAATGGTTTTCTGATGTTCTCTGGTCTCTTCTACAGCTCTTCCACCTCCTCCAGGGTAGATGCTGTCTGATGTTCTGGAGAACATCCATCAGTAGCGATGCTGTCCTCATGACCATCAAAGGTGATGTCAGATGTTAAAGCAGCTCATCTTTCCTGTTGTCTCCTAAAATTCTCATGTTGACTGAAGTCTGATGTGTTTCAGGGACAGATGGAGACGTCTTCTGGTACTAAACATCTCCACATCACCTCCACCGTGGGTCACCGCTTCATTTAAAATCATCTTCTCAATTAAAACCATCTTCAATAAAAATCTTCTTCACTAAAATCTCAATAAAAACATACTTGTATTATTGTTTCTTATCTGGCTTTTTGGAGTTTTATACCTTTGAACGCATAGAGACAACTGAAAACTTGAACGTCATGTGACATTTATGATGCAACATTTGAGAAAAGTTTATACATTCACACATTTTGAAATCGATGTCTGTCAACATGGAAAAGTGTTACATGGCGAAGGCACGATCAGCTGTTGTCTTGACCCGGGTAGGTGGTTAGCAAGGGACACAGCGGAGCTGGGTGGTATGGTGCACAAAGGGTTGAGGTTTATTTGCAAAAAAAACAGGAGAGGCGACTAACATAAAATGAACAATGGACAGAAAATAAGAAAGGCAGGCCAGCTCAAGACGACAGAGGACATGCTGCTGCAGGAGGTCAGGACCCACTGGTCAGGAAGCAGGCAGCAGATCCGGCTTCTTATGCTGTTGATCAGCTGATTGGCTTCACCTGGAGCAGCTGATGGTCTGGAACGAGGGAGGTGAGGTGCAACGCAGCAAGGCACACAGACAAAAGACGGCCCGGGGCCGTAACCACAAGACAAAGGCTGAAAGTAATGGACACATGTTGAGGCACTAGCACCATTTAGTGGTTCAGAAAAAAAACAACAAAAAAATAAAATTGTGATTTATAGTCTTTTAACCATCTATCAATGAGCAAACGCTCTTCCTCACCGCTCCATGGCTGACCATCTCTTTCCTCTGACTCGTGCTGTTGACTTTGTTTCTTTTGTTGCTGAAATGCATTGTGCTCCACATGTCGGCCCCTCACTGCAGAAGTTGGATCATCCAGTCAGAGGCTGGAAAGTCTGCTCCGAGACTGTCCGTTCCAGGAGGTTCAGAAAGATCCAGATCTTTGACCAGGAGAGCTTTCTCACATGAATCTATGTATGATGAGCTATGGGACACGATGAAGCCATGGGGAAGAGTAGTTGAAGCTAGGCTAAGGCCAGAGGGGAACATCTGTGAGCAGCAGTATGGTTTCATGCCGAGAAAGAGAACAACAGATGCAATATTTGCTTTGAGGATGTTGATAGAGATATACAGAGAAAGCCAGAAGGAGCTGCATTGTGTCTTTGTAGATCTGGAGAAAGCTAATAAATAAATATGTATAAATATATATATATATATATATATATATATATATATATATATATATATATATATATATATATATATATATACATATATATATATATATATATATATATATATACATACACATACACATACACACATTTCTCAACAACATGAAATCTCATGTTTGGGGATAGCCATGTTCAACTGTAATGTAAAAGGTAGAAGAAAGTCTGTCTGTTCTCTCAGTAGGTCAGCTTCTTGCAGCGCTGTGAGGCTCGAGGGCACATTTCTGAAACACAGAAGGGACAACAGCCAACAAATATTAGCATCATTAGATACATGCACAATAAAACATGCTTATTTGACCATTTAAATACATAAATAAATGACTCTTAGTTCTTCTTGAATTTGTACTTTTTGTTTGACCTTGCAGCCTCCAGTAATCCTCTCTTTCACTGAATAGGTGTAGAACTCTGTGCAACAATAGGCAACACTGCTCTTTCCTTGAATTTCGCTCTTGATGAGCTCCAGAGAGCACTGGTTCCTTTGGTCAGTCCATGCGGCAGCCATCAAAGAGAACAGTCTTTCCACAAATGCATTGGTGACAGGGATGCTGAAGAGAAAGGATCCAAGTTCAGTCAGATTCGGTGTCTTTGTGTTCTTGAGCAATAATGACCATTTCTCCACAACTGGGACTGTTCCTTTTGCAATCTCCTGCTGGAGTGGCAGTGTTGTTCACTACACTTTCAAAGCCTATGTCCAGTCTGTCTCCAGCATACTTTGCACAGTTATGCATGATGTGAGCCATGCAGTTGGCCTTGACAGTCTTGGCATTATCTGCTTTCAACTTCTGATCAACAGAATTGTTCTTGCCACAATTAACACCAGTGTTATCAGCTGTGTATGCAGAGGTCATATCAAGTCGGAGGCCATTCTCTTTTAGTTTATTAGTTATTTGCTTGTGAATGAATCCAGATGCCTCCTCGCTGTCCTCATAAAAGTCAAGAACTTTGTTTTGTAGACCCAGCACTGGCGTCCAATATCTTACTGCCAGTGGGAAAAGCTTGGCACTGCCGTGATTTGAGGCATCTGAGGCCACTGAGAATCATGTCATGTATATTAATGGGGGATGTCAATTCACTCAAACATTTCTCATCTGACAAAGGGGCAAGGGCATGTGTTACAATGCAAACGCTCTTCGTGTGGCCATATGAGATTCTTTGGCTATGTCCGAGTCCGGGTAAATGACCGGGGCAGGCTTATTGCTGCAGTCTGTGGACCGGTATGAGTGTCCATGCTTCACTGAGTGAACTCATCAGTTACCTTATCAGATACACGGTCGTGCCTTGGGCTCAATAAAAACCACTGCATTGATTTAGATGTCTCTTGCTGTCGGACCTTTTTTGATGAGAGTCGCACCCAGCATGTTGTTTGAAGCTGCTGCCGAACAGGCAGCAGAAGGTTTTGTCATTCTTGACAACTTACCCAGCTGTGTGAAGGTGGCCATTCCTTAATGAAAGAACACTTTCTCTTTTTTGACTGTGGTCTACTCATCACTTCATTTACATCTTCATCCTTTCTACTTTCCTCACTTGGACTCTCTCGTGTGTTTGTTTGGGGCGTATGCATTTGACGTAGAACGTACCTTAAAACGCAGCCTATTGGACGGACGTCATCGTTGTCTCCTGCAACCATTGGTCGAAATGACATGGTCCCGCTAGCGCAGATCAGAGCATAGAGGTAGAGGTATAGACGAGCTCTGGGCTGGTCAATTTTCATGTATGTATTTTTTTAATTTTTTAATTTTTATTTTTTTGCCAATGAATGGAAAAGCGGGACATTGTCCTAATATGCAACTGAAATAGCGGTGCAAAAAAACCTTAACCCTGACCCTGGGGAACATGTTTTTTTTTCTGCCGGACTAAAATACTAAAATAAAGTGTAATTGCACATCCACTCCAGTAGTCGGCAGTGGCACTCTCATTGTCAGAGTGTGCAGCTCTGCGGTGTAGGTTTTCTTTGCAATGAGCTGCCGACGTGAAGCGCAGAAACAAACCCTGAGACAACATGAAGACATTTTTAACGGGGAGGAAAAGAAAGGCGGAGAGAGACGAAGACAGTGAGTCAAGAGAGAATTCTGGCTGAGTGTAGAGAGGCAGGGTCCACTCTGAGGGCAGAGGGCTGTGGGCGTTCTGCTTCCTTTAGCAGCATCTCACCTTTGTGAGTCTGGCTTCTCTGCTGCTGCACTGAAGACCAGGAGATAACGCTGTCAAAAATGTTCACAGTTTAAACAAGGATATTATTATTTGAATTTCAGGCAAATTGATGCACATTTTAAGTGCTTTTCTTTTACGGACTAATAAACAATGTTGATAACGTCCGTCTTGTAAGTTGAACTATATCTCGCTCTTTTTTGTTTTCTGTAATGTTAACAAGAATATGATGTTATGCAGAGGTGAACCTAGAACAGTTTTATAGACAAATGCTGTTATTTATAGTTGTGGCAGAGAGTGGGTGGTGGGGTGGGAGGGCGTAAATTGTTTTCTTCTTGCTGGGGGGGGGGCTAACAGAAAATAATTGAGAAGCACTGCTGTGAGCAGTCAGGTAAACACAAGCCACACATCACCATTACATCTGAAACCCTCTAATTCCAAGATCCTGAAAGGTTCTTTATGAATAAAAGATAAGTGATTGAAGATTGAGGAATGGAACACAAAAAAGTTTGGGTAATGAGGAAGTAGTAGCAGCAGACACTCGGGATGAGCGAGTACACCACTATCTGTATCTGTATCTGTATCTGTTTACCCATCCAAATGATCTGCATCCGTATCTGTACTCGGAGGGGGTGTGGCCTAAACCGGAAGTTCGCGTGGTTTAACTGGAAACGGGCTGGGGCAGAAATTGTTGCACTATTTTAAGTCTGAAATTGATATGGATTGCTCAGAAGTTGCCATATTGATTCTTCATTTGAAAACTATTTACAGAACAGTCTCAATGATACAATGTGCAGATTTGTTTTTTTTTTTTTATTTTAGTCAGAACATGAATATTTTTAAAGTTATACAAATGATTATTTATTCACACAAAACCCTCAGAAATAAAATTTGAATATTTTTGGTCACAATAGTAAAGGAACTATTTACAGAACAAGTATTTTTTATTGAGTCAGAACATGAATATTTTAATTGTATGAATGCCTCCCCCCATGACCCCCACCGGAATCTCCCCGGCGTCCAGGGAAACCTCTCATCCCCCCTGCTGAGCTTCCTGGTCCTGTCCGCGGCTGCAGTGCCAGGACGTGACCAGGACGTGGACCTCGGTCCAGTTATCATCTCTCTCCCACAGATCACAGCCTCCCAGAGGAGCACAAGCCCAGATTATTATGAAAAAGAAGAGAAAAAAAGGAAAAAAAAACGCGAGGGAAAACGAAACTTAAAAACCCCCGAAAAAAAAAACCCGAGCATGCACAATCGCCCGACGTTTCAACCTTCTAAGGTTTTCCTCAGGCACAATGCAGCTACACAGAAATAAAATACCACATTTTTAATTTATCAGCTCCCACTGGCTTCTCTCAGCAGGATCCTGTCGTCTCGGTGGAGCACGGAGCAGAATGAAGGACCAGTGAGGATCTCCCATCAGCACGAGGACAGATAATGACTGAAAATGCTCGGACTGTACTGGGATTCGGAAAAAATGCATTATCCGTAACGAGTACTTGTTTAAAACGAGTATTCGGCTAATACCTAGTAGACACTTTATTTGGAACTTGTATAAAACAAAAATTACCAAAGAAAACTAAGATTTGTGAAAAAGGTGTTGAAGCATCTTCAAACAGTTCAATGGCGGATGGAAATGGACCACCCAAGAGACCAAATAAGCTTAGTTTTGTGGGACAGCAGAAGAAGTTATGGCTGAATTCTCCCTGCCAGTTTTGTAAACTTGCTCATTTCACTGTTTTTCTCCACACTCGTCTCTTTAGACAGGCATGTTGGAAGTGGAATAAAGGTTTCAGGCTGTGTGGACTCAGTCAGCCTCTCCTCTGGGTTCCTCTCTGAGTCTGTGCTCATAGAACCCTCACTGGGTTTCAACACTCCAGGTTATCATCAGCTTCACTTCTCTGCTCCACTCGTCTCACCACAGCGCAGAAGGCTGACGATACATGGAGTTACAACATCCAGCCTCGTGGAGGGAACATTTACTCTGCTTACACTGGCTTTAGGGCTGTTACAGTTAATCCCACTAATCCTGATTAATTCATGCAGGGCTGTCAAAAGAGTAATTCTTTTATTTGTCACATGTTTGTTATTCTTTTACTGTATTTGACATACAAATTGTGATAAGTTGGTCTCCTTGACACTTTACTTAGAAAGAAAATCGAAAAAGGAATTCTGTCTTTGTGTTCATATGATTCCTATCATACTATGGTAAGAGACCTGCTACAGTTTGTTCATGTTTCACTTAAAAAAATAACAAAAAAAATTAAAAAAAAAAAAACTGTCAAAATGTCAGATCGCAAGACTATGACAGCAGCCGTCCTTGAACCTGCCTGATAGTAAGATCTGGGACCGCCTATTTAGCAAGGCCCTTCTCTTGACTGGGCCAGTTCTGTGGTATCTCATTCACCCTGGACTTTACAGTAGAACAGTTCAGTGGTATCTCATGACCCTGCTGTTTCCTGAGTACCATGAGGAATAACTGCTCCAGAACATAGGGACGAAGCTGATAACTCTCATATTTTAGAAGAGGCTCTGCCTAAAGAAGTGAAATGGAATTGAACCTCTTCTCCAGGACTCCTCTGCTCTTTCCTGCATGGTGAGAACACCACCGGCCATCACTATGCATTTCAGGTGATCAGATCTCAAGTGGCGAGCCTTAAAGACAAGTGTAAACCAGCCCCAAAACATTTTCCCCCAAACCACATCCCAAGGTGGCCTGGAACACACGTGATTGCACCAGTTCTGTAGTGTAAACAGCCATGCATCGCAAGTTTATTCTGGAACAGTGGTGTAGCATGAAAATCTGTCCTACATAATGGGACATGTCATCAGTGTGCCTGGCGTCTTCATTTCATCTGAAGTGTCTTTGGAAACATGTCCGTTCTTCAACATGGCAGCAAAACCTATGTACCGTATTTTACGCACTATAAGGCGCACATAAAAGCCTGTAATTTTCTCAAAATCCAACAGAGCGCCATATAATTCGATGCGCCTTTTTTGCGGGTATTACGGTAATCACCCTGATCACATGAGCAAACAACCCCTGCTTGCTAAGCTGCTAAGCTAGCTAGTTTATACAGAATGGCACTCATGAAGCTTCAGGCACATTCTCCACTCTCCCAACCGCTGCACGTGGGCCGACGTGGGAAATTCAAATTCAAACTGAGTGGACACTAAAGCGGCCAAAATACTTCAGCTTTCAGTGTTCATCTTCCTGATGTCTGCCATTATGAGTTCTCTTTCTCTTCTCTCAAACTGATGGAAAAATGCATTGTTGAGTAACTGGAGTCCCAAAAAATTAAAAAAAAAGTTGTGTTTCCCCTATAATTTCTTTTTCATGTGAACAGGGTCTTACACAGACACTCCTCAAGAATCTTTCAGTTAAATTTGGGAATTTGTCGCTTTGTCAAGTTCTCTCCCTGCATTTTACCATTATCAGGCTCCATGCTCTACTACTACACTACTGCTACTGCTACATGGACACCCTTGGCTCAATTGGAAGAGTGGTTTTCCTTTGTTCTGCAGTTCATAGGTTCGATTCCCAGTCTCCACTGTCCACAAGTCACAGTGTCAAGAGCAAAACGCTGAACTTCAAACTGCTCCCAGTGGAAGAACAGAGCATCTTACACATGGCAGCCAGTGTTTAGGGCAGTGTCAACCTAGAGATTAGAGAAGGGGACATCGGACGAGGAGTTCAGATGTTCAAATTCCACTGTGGGTCTTGAAGCAAGGCATCAGTAGGTGGTCACACCTCTGTATTCCAAAAAATAGGATTGATGGATTGATCATTGTGAAAAAAAGCAAGTGTGGAGTAAACTAATGTCTTATGTCTTTTCAGTAGAAAATACATCATTGTATTTTCAGTAAAGCTTCATGCCAGATGCCTTTTGAGGTTTTGATATTGGATATTTAGTAATACGATGTGTTTTGTAACCGTCATTGGAGGTTATTTTGAAACAAATATTTCTCAATTCCTTTGAACTGATAGTTTGTTACTAATCTTCAAGAAGAAAACAAGTTGTTGCAATGCAGCTTTGGTAAGAAGTCCAGCAAACACTCTGTGTGACTCCTGTATAAAAGCCTGAGTCCTCCGCACACCGTCACACCGTCAAGATGTTTGGCCTGAAGACTTCCCTTCTGCTGCTGGTTGTTGGAGCTGTGCTGGTGTCAGGTGAGACTCTCTACCTCATCCTGTGTCTTAAAAGCTTTATTTTAGCTGTGGAGGAAATAAAAATATTTATAATTTGTCAAATTCACATTCTGAAAACACCTGGAAATAATTTAGAAACTAATTACTGAAATATATGTATATACATATACATATACATATATATATATTAGGGCTGTCACGATATCAAATTTTCTCTTCACGATTATCGTGGGCAAAAAATATCACGATAACGATATTATCACGATATCAGCAAAAATTTAACTAATAATGGTACAAACATTCAGATTCATCTTTAATTTTTTATTTATTTTTTTGTTTTCTCTCTTTTCCCAGATGAATTACATTCAGAATACCTGTCAAATGAGGTGTTGAAACAATATGAGAACAGTAACTGTACAACTGCATACACAAAAGGTCTAGTTACACTCAATTAATTAAAATGTGATGAACTGATTAACAGAGGATCCACAGCAGAGGCGTCATTTACGTCGGGTTGGTGGGTTCTGAAAACCCTCGGGCCCTGTTGGGGTGAAATCCTGTCCCACCACCACACTGCCGAGAACTTTTGTTTGTTTGTTTAAATCGGAGGCGGAATGAGCAGCAGCTGCTTCTCTCCAGCCAGAGGCGCCGCTACTGGCTCGGGCCCCGAGCTGAAGGGGGCCCCGAGGAACGGCTGACATCAGTCAATTTCAATGACAAATTTAAGGCGCTACACTAGACGCTGCAACGACAACCTGTCGAAAATCCCCCGCATGGGGCCCTTTTCCGAGTACTCACCGGTTAGTTGCTGGAAGGGGGCCGGCGGAGAAGACGGCGGATATCAGCGACACAACTTGAAACCCCCCGGACACATTACAATGACACGTCTGGAACCTACCTAATGGGGCCCCACTGCTACCCGGCTTGCGTCAACGTGCAGTCAGTGTTGCTAAAAAAAGTTGCTAAACACTTTTTTCGGGTTAGGATAGAGCGTCTCGCTGTCGTTGTCGGCCACCGCCGGCAATGTTTAGTTCACTCGTGACGCTCGCTAACTGGGAGCTAGCTAGCTAGGAGCCATGCCGCTACCGCTGCTCTGCTGTGTTTATATGTGAGGGGAGGGGGGGGGGGCTGCAGGAGGGAGACGAAGCAGGGCGGAAGAACAGGAGCGGATTTTGAAAATACACTTCAACTCGTTTCAAGTGGCACGAGATCCTCTTTACGATATTATCATGTGCGCATTTTGAACACGATATTGAAATTTCATTTTTTTAATACCACGATTATCGTCAATACCGGTTTACCGCGACAGCCCTAATATATATATATATATATATATATATATATATATATATATATATATGTATATATGTGTGTGTGTGTGTGTGTGTGTGTGCTGCAACACACATTGCAAACATAAAACCGAGCAAAGAATAAAACTTGATGATTGTCCCTTTTTCTTAAAGAATAACACAAGACAAGCAGCACTGGCCGTCGCCATTTGGTGTTGCGGCATAGTTCATCTGTCGGACTATCTCTGCAAACACTTCATCCACAGATGTTTTATTTTTGGCTGAAGTTTCCATGAACGGGCAGTTCCAGTCCTCCACCAGAGCCTTCCCCTATATATACACTTTTTTTTTTTTTTTTTTGGGGGGGGGGGGGGGGGGGGGGAGAGGGGGATATTACTTGCTAAATAGAGGGACATTGAAATATTTAATAATGAAATTGATGAAGCTCTTACTATCAAATCTGCAGCTCTCTGATCTGTTTACCATCAAACAACCTGCCTTGCCTCGAGCCAAGTAAAACAAACTAGACCCTCCAGAAAAACGCGATTATGCGATCGCATGAATTCACGCATAAATCACCCTTTTGCCGCTGATTATGCAGGGGCCACATATTTTCCAAAAGGGCGCATAATTCCCGCAATAATCTCACATTTACCGCAAAAAAAAAGAAATGGTCTTGCTTGAAGTGCTGTGATGTTCAATGAATGAGTCGTTCGTTTGAACGCGTTCTTTTAAGTGAATGATGAGAGCCGGTTCACAGCTGTCTGAGAGCCGTTACTTTGTGCAAATTGTCCACGCTTCCTTCACGTGTCTCCTGAGTGTCTCCTGAGTGTCTCCTGAGTGTCTCCTGAGTGTCTCCTGAGTCCAGCTGTCTCCGCTGCCTTCATGTGAACGACCGAGTTTCAGTTTTCCACAGCAGCTCCAGTCACCTGAACGCAGCAGCTAGCTAGCGGAGGAGAAGAGTCCAGAACCCGGAGAGGAGCCGGTGTTTTGGAAGAACTGGTTTCCCTTTTAACTGGCGACTGGGTTTCTTTCACGTCCCTTGTTGCTGATAGATGTTAAAAACCAGACAAAAAGCTGTTCAGACCTTTAATGAGTCTGATTTCAACATCTGCTGCTACTAGCAGCAGCAGCAGGAAGTGCTACAGGAAGTCAGTCACCAGGTAACAAGGAAACCAGTTCATTTGAAACAGCGTATGGAACGGTTTATTCACAGGTTTTAGCAATTACACACACACACACACACTGTGTGTTTGTGCAATTGCTAAAACCTGTGATAAAGTCTGTGTGTGTGTGTTCCATTGATGAGCATTGGTGAGTAACAATTTAAGATAAATAACGAACTAATATAAAATGAATGTGATGGAGTGGTGTGTATGTGTGTGTGTGTGTGTGTGTGTGTGTGTGTGTGTGTGTGTGTGTGTGTGTGTGAGAGTGTGTGGGTAACCTACATATCTGGCATCTTTTCTCATATTTCACAGCATACTTCACAACTGTCCACAATTTTACCGCATAAAATACCAAAAAAACCCCCTGCATATTCATTGGCACAATCAAGCATTTTAGCGCGCATAATCAGAGATTTAAGTACGCATAATCAAGAATTTTTGCTTGCGTTTTTCTGGAGGGTCTAAAAAACTTTTAAAGCTTCTGCAGAACAAAAATGGGCTTATTTCTATTCATTTTATGTACAGACAAGAGATTAATTGATCAACAATACCTGAATGAGGACGGGTGAAGTGGTGAATTCTGTTGAAGGAGATTGGACTTATATTCTTCATCTTCTCATGGAAGGCAAGATTCAATAAGTAATCCTTCATCAATTCTTCCATAAAAACGCCATTTTTACACTATAGAGCCAAGTAGAGTAGCTGGAAAAAGTTGCTGGAGAAGCAGAGCCAGCACTAAGGGGGGCGTGGCCTCAGAGGGGCGTGGCCTTTGACTTCTCTCTTTGGCTGGAGTATGAAAAGTCAGCAGGCAGCCGAACTTTCTTCAGCAGCTTGATGACGTCATCCTGCCGAAATTTGTTGTTGTTCTGGTGGAGTATGTAGGGGCCTTTGGTTTAGTAGGGTGTGCATATTTACGCAAACAGGTTTTTATCAGTTTTTGTATTTTATGTGTTTACCTTTTAAAGATTTCAGATTTTTTTTTTTCAATTGTATTGTACAGGTTATAGGTCACATTAAAGGTGGAAAAAGTAGTGAAAAGTTTTGTCTTGCTGTCTTTTTCATCTACTGCATATATATATATATATATATATATATATATATATATATATATATATATATATATAACAACAATCACTGCTTCTTATAGGATCCAGAATCTGTTACAGTCCTGCTTCAGTCCTAACCCTAACCCTAACCCTATATATATATATATATATATATATATATATATATATATATATATATATATATATATATATATATAAAACAATAATCATGTCCGTGGCGCAGCAGTGCCATGGACATGACCGGGACGTGGACCTCGGTCCAGTTATCATCTCGAGTGTGGATCATTCAGCAGCTTCATTTCCTTTTGGAACACAAGAGACCCGGGGGATCATCTTTCAGACCTTCTGGATTTCTGAAACCTGAGGAATTGGAAGCCCTTATAAAATGTGAGTGAATCTCTTCTCCCAAGTAAAATCAACAACCAGTCTTTTAGATCCCATCCCCACACCACTTTTAAAATCATTTTGTGGTTTCTTAGAGGAACAATTTTTAAACATCATCAATTGCTCTCTTCAAGCAAGTCTCCTCCCCACTGCCTTTAAGACGGCGGTGCTGAAGCTCCTTCTGAAGAAGAGCAAATTAGATCCCACATTCCTGAAAACTCTGACCAATATAATAATAATACCCTAATATCTGACTGACCGTGTTTGATTCAAGTTTTAGAAAGACTGGTTTTTAACCAGTTCAATTACGTTTTAATGACAAATAACATTTTAGAAAGACATCAGTCTGGTTTTAGAGTGAATCACAGTACTGAGACGCCATTTTAAAGATTTTAAATGATAGCAGATGGAATTTAGATAATAAAAAAACTCACAGTGTTGGTTCTGCTGGACCTGAGTGCCGTTTTGACACAGTAGACCATCACATTTTAATAAACAGACTGAGTCACCTGGTGGGCCTCTCTGGTACTGTTCTTAACTGGTTCAGTTCTTTTCTCACAGATCCATGTTTTTATGTAAGTTTGGATACTTGTTCCTCAGAAACCACGAAATTAGGTGTGGGGTTCCCCAAGGTTCAGCTTTAGGTCCCATTCTTTTTAATCTCTACATGCTTCCACTTGGGGACGTCATCAGGAGACACAGCATCAGTTGCCATAGTTACGCTGATGATACTCAGCTGTTCATCAGTTTCCATAGTTACTCTGATCATACTCAGCTGTTCAGTTTCCATAGCAAAGACAGACGTCAGGAGTGCCATGACAGCTGCTGTTGCGGCAGTGGAAGTGAAAGCTACTTCAGGCCACTTACTGTAATAGTCAACGAGGGTGATGGCAAACCTACCGTCACATGTTCCATGTTCAAATAAACCCTGAAGCCTTTAACACAGCCGAGATGGTGAGCTGAACCAGAATCAACACAGTTCACCGTGCATGACTGCATCACAGTATTGACTTCTCTTGTATCATCATTCTTCGAGTTGATCATTTCTCCTCCAGTGAATCCATCTTCAGTGCTTCAATCAGGTCCAGGCCCAGTAATGGGGATCCAGTTTTAACCACATAGAACAATGCTGGGACTTTGTGTTTTGCTTTTCAATGGCAACTGCAGCTTCTAGGCAGCCAATGACAGGAAGGTCATCTTTTGCATGAGTTACAAGTTTAACTTTGGGCTCTGCTAATGTGTATTGTGCAAAATATTGCCTGTAAATTTGTTGGAGCAGAATAAATGGAGCAGAGCCAGTATCTACGTTTAACTCAAGGACCTGAGAATTACCTTGTGGTACTTCAATGTCCACTTGGCAGGTGATTTTATCAAAAGCTCCAGCCATCAACTAAATGTCATGAACACACAGGATAATTCAGGTACAACAACTTCTCTTACCACCTCCGTGTTATCCAAAAAAGCGCCGGTCAGCTTCAGCCAATAGATTTAGAGCTTCTGCTTTGTCATGCTGTCAATCAAAGCACTTGCCGAGACAGAGGTGAGTTAGCAGCGCAGCAGCCGCCCTGCTTACCTCGTATATATCCACCGTCTGCTGAACATCCACCGTAAACAGCTCAACGTGGAGGATGCTGCAGGACTGGAGGCTCTCATTTACATCCCACGGGTAATGCATCTGCATAATTAAAGGGGCGTGGCTTGGTCGCTCAGAAAGCAGAGGGAGGGCGGAACCTCGAGACGTTGGATTAAAAAAAACTGGCATTCTTTCAAAACTCTGGACACGAGCTTTAACAGCAGCGAGATGAGCATAAGCTGAACCTGGATCAAGCCACTCTTCATCGTCCCAGATCCACATAGCACAGCCAAAGATCTGAGAGTGATGCACTGGCTGGCGGTCTCGACTGCACGTTGAACTCGCTGTCGGAGTGTGTGTTTGCAAGGTAGCACGTTAACTTTATAGACACAGTAGTTTTCAACTGCAGCCATGGCTTCAGCAAACATGGTGCCTTGATCTGGCAGCGTGTAAAACAGCTCCTGTCCCTCCAGACCCACGTTATGTGGCAGAACAGCGTGGTGCCTGGCATCCGGCCCTCCATTTCCAGTAGCATTTATGATGAGCATGTAGTTATCAAAGAACTTTCGCCATGTCACAACCTGTCTCCCTAACTTAAGTCTTGTGAGTGTGTGTACGTGCCTGGTGTGTATTGGAATTGGGGGAGGGGGGAGTGAGTCTATTTTGTGATGATGATTTTGTGTTGATCTGAAAAAATGCAAAGTGCATTTATTCACAATTTATGTTGTCCACTTTCATGGAAGGAACAAAATAAAAAATAAAATAAATAAAAAAAATAAAAAACTTTAGACGCTGTAAAACACTTTGCATTGCTTTTTACTGTATAAAAGGTGTCTTATAAATAATGAGAGATTTGATTTGATTTGGCTCAGCTCATGCATAATTCATTCAGTCAATAATTTCTTTGTTCAGTCACAGTGTCCAACGGGTAGAGAATGTTGTAAATATTATGGTAACGCCACTCTGAATGTCTCATCCTGAGCTGAGAAACTGGCTTCGATGAGTGGATAACTTAGCTGGCAGAGAACTATGGTTCCTCAGAACCATTTGTTCAAAGTGAAGAAGAAGGTCAGACCACCCACATTTACTTCATCTTTGCCTCCACCTTCTACACCATCCGTCCATCCATCTTCCCTCTTGATCCAGCTCTGACCCTTCTTGTCTTTCAGGTCTCGCCACCACTGTCCCTCCCGTGGCAGAAACAGGTAAACCTCCGTTTACTACTGACTCCTTCACTTCATTGTAAAAATATGGATGTTTAACTGTGATGATTCTGATTATTCAGACAGTGCCACTCTCCCCGTGCTGCCCACATCAACGGCAGTTAACGTCAATAAATGTATTTGTTATCCAGGCCTTCTTGAACCTGAACCTGTTTGATGTCTTTGTCCAGCTGAATGTGGTCCACCCAGCTTGGTCCATCAGATCAATAGATCATCCGAGTACCAGTGGAACTAAATGGGAGTGACAGACAGGTGACGCCTCATGAAGCAGTCTTTATTTTCTGAAGCCACCAGATGGTGCTATATGTCAAAGAAATATTTCAACAGCACACTTCATTGTCAGTCCTTCAGCCTCTATTTTAAAACCAAGGGCACCATCTAGTGGCTTCAGAAAATAGAGTGACTCGTGAGGCCTCATCTGTCCATCGCAAGTTAATGGAGTGTTCCCTGATGAGATTCTCAAGAGGAAGCTTCAATACTGTGAAGAGTGTACAGTAGATCCTGAGACAGAAGAGCCCTGTGGGACTCCATGATGACTTCAGTCAGACCTGAAGAGTCTTCATGAAATCTAATCGAAACCAGTGTATTGCTTTAACTTTAACCCAGAAGATCTCTTCCAGTCTTTATGATAGGATGTTGTGATCAGAGACCAATACAGAGACCAGAACAATCAACCAGGACACTTCTGCTTTTTCCAGAGCCTGAAGCCAGAAACACAAAGAACTGGTGCTAAATTAGGGTCTGTTTCCCCACTAGGACTAAAACTGCATAGGTGGAACAGGGTCATCTGTGGTATAACTATGTGGATGGATGGGTGATGTATTATGGATGATGTATGGATGGATCTGGTCTAACTGGTCTGATCCTCATTGTGTTCCAGGAACCACCTCCACTCAGGAACCAACTACTGGTAAATGGACATTTGTTCCTCACAGTTGATTCGTTATGAAAGTGAGAAGTTTGACTGTTTCCCAGGAACTCCACCATCCACCACCACAGAGGGTCAGTGTTGCCAACTTAGCGACTTTGTCGCTGTATTTAGCGACTTTTCAGACCCCTCTAGCGACTTTATTTAAAAAAAGCAGCTAGCGACAAATTTAGCGACTTTTTCTGGTGCTGTGGAGACGTGACAGGACGTCTCCACTGTCCTCCATGAGCAGCGGGTGCTGCGTGAGCCCCTCCCCCGTCCCAAAGCACTCCCAGCGGTCAGTCTCAGCAGCGCCCCCTGCTGCAGGCAGAGCAGAGAGCAGACCCACACCGCTCCTCCACACTTCTAATGAATCCAGTGTGCGCAAATCCTCTCCTGCTCCCGTCCTGGGTCACAGAGCAGGAAGGACATGTCAATGTTTCTCCACGGTCACACTTTTGTCAGTTCATTTGCAGTTCTAAACATATTTAGGCTGTTTTTAGCTCACTTTTTGCTTCTCCCACGACGTCATTCCTCTCTCCTACAGCGTCCATTACAATTACATGCAAATTGCCAAATTATGCAAATTAGGCAATGACGTCATCTTGCGACTTCTAGCGACTTTTAGGACAGCCTATAGCGACTTTTCTCACTGGGGAGTTGGCAACACTGCAGAGGGTGAGTCCACCATCACACTGCTTCTTATAGGATCCAGAATCTGTTGCAGTCCTGCTTCAATCACATCAAATGTGAACACATTAAACACTATATATATATATATATATATATATATATATATATATATATATATATATATATATATATATAATACACATACATCTTGCCAACCATTTTTCATAGATGTATTGATTTGATCCATTTCCACTCATTCATTTTCATTGAAAACCGGCCTTCATCTTGTCTTGTGCTCAGACGTTTCATTGTTGTGTTTTCAGAAACTCAGACTGCAGCTACACGGGGTCAACGTGACGTCCCCAACCGTGAGTGTTTTCACTGCATCTCTTGACTCAACAGCTGATCTGCATGTTGTTCATGACATGTTTATGTGTGTTCAATAAGGATTTGTGAGTAAAATAAGAAAGGCTTTCCTTTAACATTGACGAGCAGGTTTATTATTCTCCCTTGAAGTCCCGTTGAAGTGAAAATGCATCGTTTTTGCATTTTCCTGGTGAAAACAATGTGAGTTTCCATGGCAATGGCAGAAATGCTGAAAATGATGTAGCTGGCATGGGGGCGAGAAAATGGCCTCACTCCAAACTGAGCTGGAAGCGACTGGCCGAACAGGATTCTATGTTAAAAGATGTTTATTTTTTCATCAAATAACTTTCTTCTGGAGCCACAAGACATGTTTAACCAAAAACCATCCCTCAGCTTTTGAAGTTATTCATGTATTTATGCTGAACATACATTCATGATGTTTCATGATTTCAAATTAATTTAGCTGTTTTATCTTTTGTAACCATTTTGAAGGCTTAATATTTTGTGTCCGGCCATATTTTCTCAACCTGTCCTGTCCAGCATCAATGCAGTAGAATGGAGGTCTGGCTGCTGGAATGTTCCAGACAGATTTACTCTTCCAAGAGGAGCTTATAAGTATAAAGTTTCTCTTGATAATATGATTTCTTACTTGATTTTATTTATTTTATGGTATTTATTTATGTATCGTCCTGGTATAATTCTGCGTCTCTCCTCCTGGGTCACATTCTGTTTCAAACCAGCCGACAGACAGTGTAACCCTTCGTTCTGCTTCTGCACCTGTAAGGTTTGATCTAGATTTTGGAATCAGAAGCGCAGTTGGTCTGTCTGTGTGGACCTTCTAGTCTTCATTCAAAAACACAAAATGACAAGAAATTGCATTTTAGAAAATTATTGAAAAACAGAACAAGAGCTCCAAAACATTTACAAAAGTCGGACGATGAATAGGATTTCGTGTTTTCAAAGAAATGTCTTTGTCACACTGACGGGCCAAGTAATCTGAACCAGGAGAAAACAACAAAGTAAAGAAAGAAAAAAGAAATACTGAGTGCACTCAGGACAGTACGGAGCCCCGCGGGTGTCAGGGTGCAGAAAACTTTATTAAGGCGAGGGAACGCCTTCTATAGTGTGTGCACGGGTTATTAACGCGTTCCCTCGCTTTAATAAATCTTGTGCACGGGATAAATAAAGCGTTCCCTCGCTTTAATAAAGCGTGCAAACACTATAATAATCTTTCTGAGAGCTCGTGATCTGAGATGATGCATGCTGTTCACACAAACGCAACATTGACTGGCAAAGGAAACAATAGAAATGATTTATGCTATTTTGTTTATTTTCATATTCTAACATACAAACAACAAAGCTGATCTGAATGAATGTGGGAATGAATGAGTTCTTCGCTTATTATTAAAAGTGGAGATTAATGTAAACACAGGAATGAAGAGAAACCGCACAAAGTCACGTTTGACTTCGCCAGATTTGAAAGAGTGAGGAGCCGATTCTCTGATGATAAATCACATCTCTAGAGTGACTCCACTCGAAGGACCAGGAGAGGACGATCGAGTGCGATCTGTCTTCTAGTGTGTGTTGTCTGACTCACGGAAGATTGAAAAACTCCTGTAGCGTGTGTTCTGGCCTTTAGCCATCTCAAAGGGATTGTGAAAGCACAAGTCACCGTGTTGCATTTGGGTGCAGCATGCATCATCTCAGATCACAAGCGCTCATCAAAAACATAAATGTATGCTCAATTTATTATAGCGTGCACACGCTTTATTAAAGCGAGGGAACGCTTTACTGATCCCGTGCACACGCTTTATTATCGCGAGGGAACGCTTCAATAACCCGTGCCCACACTATAGAAGGCGTTTCCTCGCCTTCCCTCACCTTAATAAAGTTTTCTGCACCCTGACACCTGCGGGGCTCCGCAGGAAAGTCTTATTGCCTCTTTACAATGAGCGCCCTTAAGACGGCCCCAGATGGTGGAGAAGGAGGTGCAGTTGTGAACTGACAGCAACCAAAGTGGCAGGTAAAAAAAACAAAAAAAAAAAACAGCCCTTTTTTTTTCAAATCCATAAACATTTTCTTCAATGAAGTCCTGATTCTTTCAGTTCCTTTTTTAAAAACAGAAAATACATGAACAATATAACTTTGAATATAATCCAAGCACAATGAAAAACAGGTTGTTTTGCCTTTTAATTACAACTCAATAATTTGCAAGGATTCAGTAACACAAAGTCCAGCTGCATGAAATGTCTGGTACGATGTGCACAGGTCCACAGCGATCAGCCAGCATCGGCACACAGCAAAACACCAGCCGCATCAAACGGAGCAAAACACATGAAATCATCGTCAAGCCACTCAATTCCCCTCAAAATGATCCCGACTTCTTTTATAGACAACATCTAGGCTGTTGGAACATTGATTTCTATGGGTTTCAAGAGAGTTTGATGTGTCTAGTCAACTCCTGCACTTCCATTTTTGATCTTGGTAAGAGAACAGCTAATTCTTTCTTGTTCCTAAAGTAATTAACGCTCCGGCCAGAGGGAGAAGCAAGATGGTGGATCTCAGTAAAATGTCCACTCAGCCCTTTACTCTCATTCTGGGGACAGGAGCAGCCCTCTGATGCCACCTCGTCACCAACCGAAAGTACTAATTCTGCACAAACCAATGGGACAAATCATGACGCAGATGAAACACACACCATTATCTCTGCACACACAGCAATAAGCTTCCATGTAAATGTTACTGGTCTCCCATCATGGCTGACTTCTTTGAGCGTTCACTGTTGCCTTGAGCAACGTCACATTTTCACATGAGACTCACTAAAGGTGAAACACTGTGGAACTTCATTATGAATGAAGGTAAATGGCATTCTTCATGACAGCTGGAGAGCAGCGGCTCACGGGACTGTTTCCTGATGTTTTCTGGTCTCTTCTACAGTTCCTCCAGGTCCTTTGGGGTTGATGCTGTCTGATGTTCTGGAGAACATCCATCAGTAGTGATGCTGTCCTCATGACCATTAAAGGTGGTGTCAGATGTTGAAACCGCTCGTCTTTCCTGTTGTCTTCTAAAACCCTCATGTTGACTGAAGTCTGATGTGTTTTCAGGGACGGATGGAGACCTGTACCATCTGAGTCTTCTGGTACCAAGCATGATTTAAAAGCATGAAATCATTTTCATTTAAAATCACCTTCTTGAATTAAAATCGTCGTCTCATTTAAAATCATTGTCTTGATTAAAAAGCATCAATAAAAGTCTTAATGAGAACATCTTGTTTCTTATCTGACTTTTTAGACCTTTGAAAATTCTAACAAAAGAGACCATTTAAAAGGTTTTCAGCATCAGAAACTGAAAAGATGAACTCCATGATGTGACCTTTATTTGTGTGTGATCTTTAAAATCTGTCTGATGCACCGCTTGAAAGGACACACAATGTTTCAGAACAGTTCACACATTCACACATTTTGAAATCATTGTTTACATGGAAAAGACAATGTAGACAACATGCTGAGTCACTAGTTGCTGCTGGTTGTGTTAGTAATGAACCACACACACACACACACACACACACACACACACACACACACACACACACACACACTCGCTGCAGAGAGAACAACACACCCATTAACAATGGAGACCACGGAGGACAATACACTCTAAACCAGGGGTGGGCAAACGTTTTGACTCGCGGGCCACAATGAGTTCTAAAATTTGCCAGAGGGGCGGGGCCAGGAGTGTTGGCCCGTTTGGGCCGGATAGCAAAGCTCTGCATACAAATATTTTGAATACAGCAATTGATGTGAATAATTTCTGTCATGCCTTTTAAAGAACTTTTAATTAGAAATATATATATTTTTTTTAAATTCTGGTTCATTATTTTTTGGAGAGGACTATAAATTCCATTTTTTCCCTTCCCTGATGCTCTTCTGTAGACATCAGTTTGGAGCGTCAGTCCTTTTTGAGAAGACACTTTCAAATATACAAAACAGCCCTTATCAGTTCATAACTTTGTCTGAAGGAATATGCAAGATACGGTGTTTCTACACTATTATGCACAATACTGGAAGGAGAAAATGTAAATAGATTGAAATAGCATACGCACTGTGATTTCTAAAACCTGGAGATTACGCCTGTTTTAAAGGGGCTGTATCCTGCTTTTTTAGCTCGTCCAAACCTATCATTGGCATTGAGATGGTAATAGTTTACTTTTGGCGCTAAAGAAAAGTCATTTTGTGTGAAATAAAGGATTTTCGGAGGTTAATTCTGAAACCCGGAAGAGCAAATGCTCTGTTTCACTGAAAATCCCGCCTCTTCCCCTGTGGACTTTGACTGACAGCTACTTCAACCAATCGGAGCTACGTCAGCGTCTCTCAGGGTTAGCTTTACCTCTAGCTTCTCTACACACAAACACACGTGAAAACGTCTTTTCCTGTGAGAAACTCACCAAGCGCAGACCCTTCAGACCCTCCAGAACCTCCAGACCCTTCAGACCCTTCAGACCCTCCAGACCCTCCAGACCCTCCAGACCCTTCAGACCCTCCAGACCCTTCAGACCCTCCAGACCCTCCAGACCCTTCAGACCCTCCAGACCCTCCAGACCCTCCAGACCCTTCAGACCCTCCAGACCCTCCAGACCCTCCAGACCCTTCAGACCCTCCAGACCCTCCAGACCCTTCAGACCCTCCAGACCCTCCAGACCCTACAGACCCTTCAGACCCTTCAGACCCTCCAGACCCTTCAGACCCTCCAGACCCTTCAGACTCTTCAGACCCTTCAGACCCTTCAGACTCTTGCTCTTGCTTGATTGTTGCTTTCAGACGATGGTTGAAGTTTATCTCCGTAATCGGAGATACAAAAAGCGGCAATGCTGATTGCCGAGGGCCTACGGGGGGTGGGGGGGGGGGGGGGGGCGGCAGGGTGTTCCTCAGTGGAAAATGTGAATCAGCTGCTGCTGGTCACAGGAGAGTGGCGTGTTGTCTGCGGGGGTGGGCTGGGAGAAGAGTGGTGGGAGGAGTTCTACTTTTGTGACGTACTTAGGTTTGAAGAGTTTCAAACGAGCTGTTTTCTACCTGAAGGGAGGGGCTGCTGTAGAGAGCAGCAGACTGGAAGAGATTACTCAGACATGCATGGATGAAGGCAAATAACAAATTGGGGGTGGTTTTTAAGAGAATTCAACTTTGGGGCATGCTGAAAACCTTAAAAAAGTGGATTTTGCATGATATAGGTCCTTTAAAACGTTTCAATCAAAGGCACAAAGTTAAAGAAATCAACATTTATTGGGAAAAAATAAATGGCATCACTTTCAACATTCAAAACATATTTTCAAGCTCAATAATAGCAAACTGAACATGTCAAGCACACAGACAGGCTGGCTTAAATATCCTACCTGGAGCAGAAACTAGAAATTGAAATTCAGACCGATATGCGGCGTGTTAAAGAAGCTGCTGTACCGCTGCTGTGAGGAAATGCACACATTGCTTTTAATTAAAAGACACCTCCAAACTTTCCATGTGGATTTTTTCATAACAGCAGAAAAACTCACTGATTTCAGTGTGAACAGTGTTGTTGTTAAACCCTCGGCAGCCACTGTCCACGTTCCTTCTCTTTGGTCGCTCAGAAGGGCTCGGATGGCGACAGGTAACGAGGTGAAACAAAGAGTGGTGCCGCTCCAACACTGGTCAATGTTTTTTGAGCGCGCCACCTATTGGGGAAATATGGGCATTGCAGGAAAGGTGAAAATGAACGAGGTTTTTACTATAATTTGGACGAGTTTGGCGGGCCGCATTGAAAAGCCTAACGGGCCGTATGTGGCCCGCGGGCCGTAGTTTGCCCATGTCTGTACTAAACATTACCAATGGAGACCATGACATCTATAACAACAGACCACAATGTTGGATCCTTTTTACAGTCACTGTCAACTCTAAAACTATCAAGTCCAGGAGAATTTTGGACTGGGACCAAGACCAGGAGAACATGGACTTGTACCAGAACTATCTGAATATGGACTGTGACCAAGACCAACAGAACGTGGACTAGGAGCTCTGACACTGTGGAGGACAACATTGTTCTAGTAGTCCATCTACTGAGCATCTGCAGAACTATTCACTACAGCCGTGGTGCTCATGTGCAGAAGCAGTGTATCAGAAAAAATGAATCTTCTATGTTTCTCCAAATGGAGTCTGAGCTTTTGGAAAAGGTTGTTTTATCCTCACTCCCCCCTTCATTGCCACCTTATCTTGGTGGATGAGTTTCACCTCCACACACAGCCTGGGCTCTCGAGCCCAACCTCTCCAGAGGGGCTGGACTCTGGACTCAACCTCTCAAGAGGGGCTGGACTCTGGAGTCGACCTCTCCAGAGGGGCTGGACTCTGGATTCGACCTCTCCAGAGGGGCTGGACTCTGGACTCTGGATTTGACCTCTCCAGAGGGGCTGGACTCTGGACTCAACCTCTCCAGAGGGGCTGGACTCTGGACTCAACCCCTCCAGAGGGGCTGGGCTCTGGACTCAACCTCTCCAGAAGGACTGGACTCTGGACTCTGGACTCAACCTCTCCAGAGGGGCTGGACTCTCCAATTTTCTCTTATTGTCTGCGATGAAAGATGGTGGTCAGCGAGCTGCAGCATGGGAAACGTATGCGTGGTGGTCACAACCTTCGATAGAAAGATGTCCTTAAGCGTCACATGAAATCTGCCCAGATTGACAGCGACACTTGGGAGCAGCAGGCCTCAGACAGGTCCAACTGGCGTGTTGCTCTGCACCAAACCATCAAAAGTGTCGAAGAGAAGAGAAGAACTGATTATCTGTCTGCTCATGATCGCCGTCACACTGTTCTAAGTGCCAGTGATTTCACCTGTGGCAAATGTGGGCGACCATGTAGATCAAGAGCTGGTCTGGTGGCTCACCTACGTGAATGAATGAATGAATGAATTAATTTATTTCGAACATGCAAAAGAAAATGGAAAATAGGTTGTCACCAAAAACAGACACATGCATAATAAAATTAAAAGAAAACGAAGACTGCATCAACACCCTGCATGTGTTACAGATCTGCATGCTCGAAAAGGAGTAGGAGGAAGTTAAAGTTAGGGTAGACGATGTTGTCCAAAAGCACTTTTAGTCATACTGAGTGAAATGCTCCCTGCCCCCTGGGAGAAGTCAATACATTATGTGGACGGAAAAAGATGCGGAAAAAAATCTGACCACTGTAGCGGCCACAGGAGTGTAAAAACGCTGACCAATCGTAAGGCGCGGATCGCTCTTCAGGAACCAATCAAATCCCTTCGCCGTTCTACCAGCCCCCTGCGCGTTCATTTCAGTGGCGTGCACTGGCCCTGGTTCAGAGCGCGTTGCCAAGGCGCTGTCGGCGCTTGCGGCTCGCGTGAAAAACAGAAGGAAGGGGAGCGGCGCGCTGCGCTCCTGTGTGCGGCAGTCAGAAAGGTTAGTAACATTGGAGGCGATCACAAACTCCGGCACTTCCACGTCCAGTGCGTTCGCTCCCAACGGGAGCTCCTCCAATGGGGTGGGAGCTGGGCGGAGCCTTGGTGAGATGCTACATTCGTGCTACATGCTAGTTTTCCAAGATTTCCAACCCTAGCTTTAAACTTATTTAATCCTACCCCTTTTGTCCACACCTCCTACAGTGATATTATAACTTAACTTAACACACATACACACTCACCCATACACATACATATATATGTGTATATATATATATGTATATATATATATGTATATATATATATATATATATATATATATATATATATATATATATATATGTGTATATATATATGTGTATATATATATATATATATATATATATATATATATATACATATATATATATATATGTATATGTATATATATATATATATATATATATATATATATATATATACACATACATACACATATACATACATGCATACATACATACATACATACATACATACATAAACACACACACACACACACACACACACACACACACACACACACATATGTATATACACAGTCATACACATTTATTTTGTTTTGTTTGTTTATTTTAATTGACTCTGTCATTCCCGCCCTGGGTCAAACTGCTGTTCTTCATCCCTATATTTATTTAGAAGTTGTGTTTTTAATATCCTTTTAAATATGCCTATGGTTTTACTTTTCTTTAATTCATCTGCTAAACTGTTCCATAATTTAACCCCTGATATTGACAAACACATACTTTTTAGTGTTGTTCTGGCATGATGTATTTTAAAGTTCAGCTCCCCTCTTAAACTATAACCTCCTTCTCTTTCTGTAAACAGTTTTCTTATATTGTCTGGAAGTAAATTATTTCTCACTTTAAATATTATTCGTGCTGTTTTAAACTGGATCATATGTTGAAGTTTTAGAGTTTGTAATTCTAGAAAAAATCTGTTTGTGTAGTGTTTGAATCCTGCGTTATGGATGAACCTGATGGCTCTTTTCTGTATTTTAATCAGTGTTTGGAGATTGCTTTTATATGTGTTTCCCCATACCTCTAGGCAGTATGACAAGTATGGCAAAGTTAATGCACAAAATAAAATATAAAGTGCTCACTGGCTGAAAATTTGCCTTGTTTTTCCCAGGACGGCAATGCTCCGTGCCAACTTCCTCTGAACGTCCAAAAGCTGCTGTAATTCCACACCACAGTAAAAGATATTTGTGTCATCTGCAAATAACACAAATTTTAATACCTTGGACACACGACAAATGTCATTTCTGTACATTATAAATAGTTTTGGTTCCAAGACTGATCCTTGAGGGACCCCACAAGTAATGTCCATAAGATTCGATGTAGTCCGATTAATATGTACAAACTGTTGACGGTTTTGTAGATAGCTCTTCAACCAATGCAAAACATGACCTCGGATACCATATTTCTCTAATTTTCTTATTAGTATATCGTGATTAACTGTATCAAATGCTTTCTTGAGATCTAAGAACACTCCCAGTGCGTACCTCTTTGTGTCAATAGAATCTGTTATTTCTTCTACCAGTTCTATAAGGGCCATTGCTGTTGATCTATTGTTTCTGAAACCATACTGACTATCAGTTAGCAACTTGTGTTTCTCAACAAAACCATCAAATCGTTTTATGAATAATTTTTCTAGTATTTTGGAAAACTGGGAGAGTATTGAAATTGGTCTGTAATTACTGAAGTTATGTTTGTCGCCTTCTTTGAATATTGGAATAACTTTTGCAATTTTCATCTTAAGTGGGAATATTCCTTTTTGGAAGGACAGGTTGAAAACATACGCTAATGGTTTTGCAATACCATCAATGACTTTCTTCACAGTTACCATGTCAATATCATCCCCGTCTGTACTGGTTTTGTTCTTAAATCCTTTGACTATTTCATAAATTTCTCTTTCTTCCACAGCCTTTAAGAACATTGAGCTTCTATTTCCTTCTACATAATTAGTTGGATCTATTTCTGTTCCATCCACTTTTATTTCCTCGGCCAGTTTTGGTCCTATATTTACAGAAAATGAATTGAATCTATTGGCTACCTCCTTCATTTCTTTAACACTGCTACCTTTGTGTATGAAATACTGAGGATATTGATTATTTTTTGTTCCATTTTTAATTACACTGCTTAGTGTACTCCATAAACCTTTTGTGTTGTTTTTATTATTGTCGAGCTTTTTACAAAAGTATTCTTTTTTACAAGTTCTCATGATATTAGTTTGTTTATTATATTTATAAAGGAGTTAATCATATCTTAATAAAAATTGCAATAAAACAGTATTTTGACCAGAATTTGTCCTGAAATGCATCTTTTGGAAATGGATCCGTCTGATATGGACGCACTAATATTTTAATAGTAGTATTTTTAGGGCTCCCTGGTAATGGGCCCAAAAATTCAACAATTCTGCTGAATAAATATATGATACAACAGTATTTTGACCAGAATGGACCGGTCCATCTGGGATTGTATCTCACTGTAATGTCTGTAAATTCAAGTAAAACTCAGCGCTTGCTTGAGAATGCACTGAAAGAAACAGACGTGTTGAGCCACCGGCCACTGAAATGTGAGCCGTTTCTTCCCCTTCTTTATCCGTATGGCTCATTAAAACGTCTCCCAGTCACAAATGTTAATTTAGCAACATAACTTATTTTATCACAACATCGCCAGCCGACAATGCAAGATCAGGACAAACACAACAACTGGTCAGTGAGGCTCTTTCTGCAGTCAGGTTCACGCATCTGCTGTGATGGTAAATTAATTACTCCTCTATAGGTAGAGGAGAAAAACCTGAGACTTGCAGTTTACTGAAACTAGTTTTGGTCATGCTTTTCTGTCCCAACAAAAGTAAAAGGAAGGTAATTATCTCTCATTGCAAAGCAGGATATCTGTACAATATTTCTGTGGCTCTGCAAACTCTCACCACTCAAACCACACATGTTCAAAGCCGAATCACAGCTGTGGAGAAAATCTGAGAAACAGTCAATAGTTTTTTAGACTATTTGTGATGACTAAAAAAGTTCATTGTGTTTGGAAAGAATCTTCCCTGCCATCCTCCAGAGGGAAGCTCTCAGTAGTTCCTCTTTTCATTCCAAGCCTCCCCCTCCCCCTCAGAGGTCTGCATGAACCAACAGGCTGGAAGGTATCGGCTGCATTTACAAATGAAGAAGGGCCAGCAGTGGCCGCTGAGCTGCGCATTTAAAATCAGGGGCCATTTGGTCCTTCTCTAGAATGTCGACGTAGACAAGAAAAACCTGGAAGTTCTAGTGTTAATGTCTTCTCTGTTCTAATTCTTCTATACATAGTAGTTCTCTCGTTTTTCCTGCTCTTGTTTTTACACTCATAAATTGCAAAAATGGGTAAATGGTCGCTAATATCATTGATTAATAGCCCACTTTTTATATTATTATCCATTACATTTGTAAATATATTACCTATTAAGGTGGCACAATGTGTGGTTATTCTACTTGGCCTTGTTATGAGGGGAAATAGCCCGATGCTGTACATGGTATCAATAAATTCATCCGTGCTTTTGTTGTGATTTGGATTTAGCAAGTCTATGTTAAAGTCTGATATAAGGTGGTAAATAATCCTTCCATACTGTTAACAAATAAGTCAATATTAGATCCTGGTGTTCTATATTTGCAACTAAAAATTAAGTTTTTCTCTTTTCCCATACAAATTTCAATAGTAAGACACTCCATCACATCATCGATAACAGTTGTCATACTTTCAACTTTTTTAAAGTGCAAGTCTTTATCAATGAACAGACCAACCCCACCTCCCTTTTTATTTGTTCTATCCAAATGTAGGAATTCATAGCCATTTAATTTGAAGTCTCCGGTCTTTTCAGGGGTTATCCATGTCTCGGATACAACTGTTACACTGAACGGTCTTTTAAACTGTCTAAGATATTCCTTGATGGCTTCAAAGTTTGAATATAAACTTCTACTATTGAAATGAATCATTGTTATACTATCTTCAAGCTTTATATTTACGTGCATGTAAGAGATAAACAACACCCAACATTCAAACACCTCTCCACCTCTCTCGTCCTCATCGAAATCGATGGACTGCTGAAGAAGAAGATGGTCTGGTGTGGGTTTGCGTATAGCCCCACAGCTCAGCCGCCAAGTGTTGGAGATCACCTCGGTGAACAAGAAGTTCACACACCAGTGCCTTGGCGGTGGGGACAGGACTGTTCCATGTGACAGTCTGGACGACCCACGCTGTCAGCCTGAAGGAGAAAGGACCCGAGTGGTATCACATCTCTCACACGCCCCTCTAGGTTGAAGAGCTTCAATCCTGGAGGAAGCGGATGAGAGGACACCCATCCTGACCTGGAGAGAGCACAGTACACCAGGACGAATGCAGGACACACTTGCAGACCATGCAGAAATGTATGTTTTGCTGGAATGTTAATTTTGTTGGCCTAAAATCTGTTTTCGGCCAAGAGAGGGATCTGTGGGAATTCATTTTATGTTTAATATTCTTATTCTAATGCTTGCTTGCATATGATACTCGAGGGGAAAGTACTACAACATGAATGCATATAACCTTGCTTTTACAGCTGCTTGCGTAGCTTTTGATAAACTGTGATCATAACTCTGAGAAGAGCACGCGAAGTCCCAGGAAGTGTTGTCGTCTGAGCTCTAGCTCGTCTGGGGGAATGAAGGACGGAATTTTTGCCTGCTGGACGCTACTTTTGGGTAGACCAGGGACTCAAGGACCAGAATTCTGTGTCAGGGAAACATCTTACTGAAATAAACTCACACACTAAAAGCCAGAAGTCGTCAGGTTCTTATTGTACAGGTTTTGGAATCCAAAAAGGCTCAGTGGGGTCGAGGCGTGATTGGAGGGGAAGCCTCGGGTAAAACGGCACCGAGGAGACGGACTGTAGATCCTCACTTCGACATTCACTGTCAGGACTCCATTGCACCATGTAAATGTGATTACTACTATGGACTAGTGGTGGGCAGATCGATCTAAATATCGATAGTATTGATAGATACCAAAGTTAGTATTGGTATCGATCGATACCAGCACGTTGAGATCAATATTTTTTTTTTCTGCTCTGGCAGAGTTAGCGCAGCCTCTCTGTCGGACCTCAGCTCACTTCAGTGCTCAGACGCTGGTTAAGGCGCTCTGCACCGCTCCCTCCTCCCTCTGCTCTTCACTGCCCTGTCAGAGCAGAGAGAGAGAGAGAGAGAGAGAGAGAGAGAGAGAGAGGGAGAGAGAGAGAGGAAAAGCAATGGTAGCGCTGTGTGGACTTATTTCACAGCTTCAGACAAAGACACTGCATCCTGTGTGCAGGAAGCTGATTGGCTGCTGCGGTAACTCCACCAATCTGCACAAACTTTTAAAAGCAGCGTAAACGGAGCAGAGCCGACACAGACAGAGGTCTCTGCCTGAGGTTTCCAACAGAAGCCTCCAGAACATCCAGGGAGTGTTTTAGAGAAGCCAAGTTAAGATTTTGGTATTTCCAGCATAATTTGACGTTGCTTTTCAATTGGTGGTCAAAGATGTCATTTTAGCAGTGATTAAACTATTTTCATATATTTAGTCAATTGAAATAAATCCTGATTGTGTTAATGGAGCTAAAAAAATATAATATATATCACAGGTGGTGGAGAATGACGGCCAGCTGTAGTTTACAGTATATTTACACTGATGACTGGAGCTGTTTCATGTGGTTCAGCATGTGACTCTGAAGATGCTGTGTCTTGACACAGCTTGTGTGTTTTTAAAGTTTTGTTTATCGTGTTATTGCTGTGCATTTTCAGGTCTTTTTTTAAATGTATTTATTTATTGTAGTATAACTGCTCACGATATCCAGGGGCACAAAGCGACCTCAGGCTATAACTCAGTGACAAAAGAGCAAAGAGCCAGGAGTATTTTGCACCTTATTTGCACTAATGACTTCTTTTCATAAATACCTGTGGGTAATGGGACTTTTTGTTGTACTGCTGATACTGTTACATTTTTTTAAATTATATTTTCAGTATTGACATTTTCTGTGTGTGAAAAAGGCAAAAGGAATAATTTTTATTGAAACGTTGACATTGTTGTAGTAATCTTGTGTTTTTTGATAAAAACGGTTCTTTTCCTTGGTTAAAATCTTGGTCCCGTGTTTCATTTTCCAGGTGAGGTGATTACAGATCGCTCCTCTCTCTCTCAGCTCGCTCAGGCTCACTGTGCAGCTCTCCTCCTCCTGCTGCTGATCAGACACACTGACTGGTTCATTAATGGCAAATTTAAGATGAGGAGCAGGAGCAGGACTGTTAGGAGCTACTTCAGAGCGTCAGACAGCGAAACTGCTGCCTGTCATGTATGTAAAATAAAAACAAAAGCTTAATTTTTTTTTTTAAAAACCTAGTAAAAAGAGTATCGGTATCGGTATTGGTATCGGCGATACTGGCCCAGTATTTACTTGGTATCGGATCGATACCAAAATTTGGAGTATCGCACACCTCTACTATGGACTCTTCTTCTCTAATGAAGAAAACTCCAAATCACTATTCTTATTACTCAACAGCATCCACCAGCCTCACCCACTAACCCTCCCTTCCCCCTCAACTGACCCCTGCTGCAGGCTGAACTGTGGCCAGTCCCCAAGCATTGAGGAATTTAGTTTTCTCAGTAAAACGTAACATTTCATCCTCAAATATATTAAAATAAATAAATAAAAATACTGTATTGCAGTGCTGTGTTTATTTATTAAGCTGAAAACTCAGAAACAGCATCAGGGGCTGAAGCCCACAAAGCAGCGCCACACTGATTCACTTCTCCAGAAACAGGAACTGATGTTAAGCAGTGTGACCCTTCTGTCTGCAAGTACCGCAAGTTTGACAAGGAGAATCAATGAGGTGTGAGCACGCGTAAAGGTTTGTCCACTTTCAGTAGAATGGCAGGTGGTATTTGTGGACAGTGTGAGACGTTCCTAAAACCCTGTTCTTCCACCCATTCATAAACCCCTGAGTCCAGTCCTTCTCTGAAGCCAGCGGGAAGAGGTTGGCCTTGTGCTGATGAAGCAGTTAGGCCATTCTCTGTGGAGACATTTTTGAGAGAGGAAAATGAATTTTAACAGAGTGCGGTGAACATTTATCAAATACCTCAGAAAAATAACTCATTGGATGAACTCAATTAAATTTTGTGCAGGACCAAGATTTAAATTACCAAGATGAAGACAGTAATATGGATCAACATCTTGAATAAACACATTATCGCAACGCTGACTTGAACAACTTTAGCAATCCACTTTTGTTTAATTTAAACACAACTTTAAAGGGGCATTACTAGTTGTAAAATTCCCTAGAAATAGTATTCAGTGGTACTAACAAATCTGTAACTGCTGAAAACTTATCAACCCCACACAAACAGTAAAGATACGAGAAAGAAAAATGAAGTGGGTGACAAATTTCAAGGCGACCCTACTTTCATATAAAAGAAAAGGCTCACCCAGTGCTGGTGAGTGATGTGGTGTTCCTCACTTCCTGGCTTTCACAGCTGGCAAATATTAACTCAACTGAACGAATGGGACCTTTACCGATGTGAAAAACAAACCCGCAAATAAACATGAATTATGAATTTACACACAAAGAAATCATTTTTTTAACATGAATAATTCACACCAAGACCTACGTATTATTGGAATAATTTTCACAATGTAGTAACCTTTTTTCCATGAACTGACAGTGACAGTGAGGTGTAAATGTCCAGAATGGACGTGTCAGCTGACACTTGAATGGCATCCTGACAAATGTTGAAAGCAGACTAAAACATAGAATATAAAGACAGAATTTAGCCACAGGTCGGTGCAGCAGTGTCAGAGGGCCAACAGATTGTCTGGAGCTTACATGAAAAATAACACTACATGCAGTAAGAAGGTCATTTTTTTTCAAAGTTTGTAAGCAGGTTGTCTTGTTATAGACAAGAAATGTCATAATAATACAGTATAAGGGGTGTTCTCTGAAGTTTTACTAAATCAAACCACAGATTGCCAGGACATCTTCGATCCTTTGCCCCTTCAATCCTTTGTTCTTGAAGATCTTTATCAGCTTGTCTGAGAAGTGGTCAAGCTGTGACAGACATCTCTATTGCAGTGGCTTAACGGTGATCCGCAAGAACTCTGTGTTCACCCGGAAATGATTAGATGGAAATGATTACAGCAGTTTGTTTCTGTTTTTATTAAAATTACAATGAAGGGATAAATGACTGTCCCATTAATCACCAAGTAAAAGAATAAAAACAGTCAACAGATACATACAGGTTTACTTACTTCACTCATTTGGAACAAGGCAGGCCATCTGACTTTAAACTCTGCGATCATGGGCCTCTGCTCCACAACCTCTTGTCTATGGTAGAAGGCTTTCTCCATGTTTTGCTTTAATCACCACTTTTGTTGTCACGCTTTTTCACTTCTGACAATAAAGCAATTCTCTCATTCTCCGAGCTTTCTGTGGTTTCACCTTTTTGGGTGCAGAGGAATATAGTGAACTTCAGCCTTTCTTGATTTTGGCTGCAGCTTTGCCTTGCCCTTCTCATTTGTGCTGTAAGGAGTTCCCACTGACTCCAGGATGCCCGAGACCCCCAAAGCTTTGCTCGATAGTTTTGCATCTTATACCAAGCGATTGTTTCCATCCCCAAAATCCTGTTGTGGAACCCCGCTGTCCCAAACAAATGTGGCAACGGGAAGTTTAATGGTGTAGTGGTGTATCGAGTTGATTACAGTTAAGTTAATGCTATACACCAAGGGGCCAGACAACGCCACCCTGGGAGTTGCGCCCAGGAAAATGTATAGGTTATGAGGGTGCCCCTTACAGCACCCAGGTCCAGAACTAAGGCAGCAGGAGACGTGGTTCCATTCAGAAAAATTTCTTTTTATTAAATATTTCAAATCACACTCACACCCTAAAAATGGAGGGAAAGAGGGGGGAGCCCAAACAGATGCTGGCTTACCGTTGGGGGCACAGTGTATGAGGGGAGAAGAGGGTCTCAAAGGAATCACCCCAGACACATGTGAACACTCTCACACCAAAATAAAGATGGACACACTCAAACCATGGGGTGCACACACAGCAAACAGGAAGGAGACACCTCCACCCGGGGACACCTGCACCACCGCCGCCGCGCTCAGCCTCTGAAAGGGAGGAAAGAGAAAGGGTCTCCTAATAAACAAACACACCAAACAATAATCAAAAATAATCAATCATCATAATCAATATAACACAGGTGGTGGGCAGTCACAAGTAAAATAAATAAATGCAATGAACTTTAAACTGCCCCCACCTGAAATCAATATAAACAAAACTTACTTCTTTTAACAAAACAGAAAGGGGGGGATACCCCCTTACAACGAGGGAAAACTTAACCAAGAAGAAAACAAACAAAAGAGAACCAAAAGAAATATGCCATCACATGAAAAATCTAATTAACAAAAAGCAAACCAACAGTAAGAAAAGAAACAAACAGTACCTGTGATGGCACAACCAAAAACAAGCAAATCAAACACACATATTGTAAATAAGACCACCTAACTAAGGGGAGGGAAATTAATAGGTGGATAACTCTTATTCATTCGTACTCATTCACACCATAAAAGTGACTTGGGGCGGCGCATCGCCTGACAATTGAGTTCGTTGTGCTCAGCAGTGACAACCACACTGCCAGCTGCCTGCAGGTTGTGAACCAGGACAGCTGGAGGGGACCGTGCAGCAGTTCAGCTGAGAGCACACAATCCGGAGCAGCCATTATCTTCGCAGTGCACCGTCACCACGAAGGCAGTCTTGCATCAACAAAGCAGCGGCAGAGCCCTCGCATGTGGAATGGAGATCTGGTTTACAAAGTTCGTGCTAAAGGGAGGCCATGAGAGCCACACACACACACACACACACAGCTGATTACTGCTGCTGCTCAGCGACGTGGCCCCGCAGAAAAGAGGGAGGATGTCACTCACTGCAGATTAGGGGTAGCTCAGCCTAGCAGCAACGCCGTTTGCTCCAAGGCGAGCAGAAACGCAGACCCAGAAGAGAGGTGCCTAAGGGGGCGGGACATGCGCTCAGTTCCAAAACCAGCCGAGAGCACAGGTAGAGTGTGCCTTTATAGCCAGCTCCCCCTGCTGGGATTGGTTAATTACTGCAGGCCACACAAACCTGCTACACAAGCATGCACCTTCATCAAAACTGCTGCAACTTCTTCACACTGATACTTTTGGATATTTGGTGTATTTCATCATTTCTTGGGTGAGGCCATCAAGAATGATCCCTTTCAGCTTTGGGCCAGGGTTGATGGATGTTCCATTTGTCTCAAACTCTGTATTCTTTTGGTGGAGCTCATATTCAGCCTTGTAGGTGAATTTGGGTACCTGCGGCCAAGAAGACAATTTTGAGGGCCGAGTTTCTGGAGATGATTGTGGGGTTGATGTGAGCAGCATGTCATCACTGTAAGATGAGGCCATTGAGGAAGTAAAGGCTTCAGGTTCTGGGCTCGTGGTGACAAAGGTCTCCGCAGAGGAGTCTACTGTTGTCAAAGTACTGCAGGTCTGAAGTAGAGTTGCCAACCGTTCCTTGAAAAACGGAATCGTTCCGTATTTGGATGTAAAAGTGTGCGTTCCGTATTGAGCTGAAAAGGAACGCACTTTGTTCTGTATTTTTGTGAGAGTCAAAACGTGAGCAATGGAACTTGCGCTTTTTTTAAAAAACTTACGGTAAATTGTTCACCGGCTCTCTGACGTTCTGTGACCAATGAGCTGACAGAGATGGCTCGACAACACAGAATCACTCTTATCTCATTGGTCAAAAAAAGACCGTTCCTAGGAGGCTACGGCAGCTCATTGGCCAGTAGTCAGTTTGGTCACAGAGCGCATGGGAGGAAGGAAATCAAAACATTACAGCAGCAGCATGGCTTCCAGAGACAGGTAAGTTTATGCCGTTTCCATATCGGATATATCATGTTTAGTTCATTGATGTGTGTCTGCTGCTGCAGACTGTGGAGTGTTTTCAGTTTAGAAACGGAACCTTGTTGGTTTTTTTGTTTAGAAGGTTTTTCAGTTTTGATTTTGCACTTTTTTATTTGGAAAAAAAAGAACATGTTAAAATCCAGAAGAGACAGCAGCTGTTTGATGATATTTTGCACATTTAGCAATAAAAATAGAATAGAATAGGAATAGAAGACTTTATTAATGTCACAGTGGAGACATTTACAGGTGTATAGGCTCATAGAACACACAGCAGGGTGCAAAAGTAATGAATGGTGCAATAATTAACAAGTTATAGTGCAAATCATACTAGGATGGACAATAGAAGCTAAAGACAATGAAGATTTAACTGTATGTACAACCTGAATCTTAAAAATGTAACAGGATACATACATATATATATATATATATATATATATATATATATATATATATATATATATATATATATATATGTATAAAATATACAATATATACAATACAATATGCAATATATGATGCAGTATGATATAATACGTACAATATGTTTTAGCAGAGTGAATGGATGATAAAGTGTCGCTGAATTTCTTAAGGGGGGGGTGCAGGATATTATAATGTCCAGGATTATTGCTCATATTCTACACAGTAGAACTGTCCAGCCTGACAGCGGTGGGGATGAGAGGCCTGTGGTAGCTCCTTCCTGCTCTGAGGGTCTCAGTCTCCTCTGAAGGAGCTGCTGAGCTGCTCTACGTCCGGTGCAGTGGCTGAGAGCTGCTGTCCATCATCATGATGATACTGGAATGATAACTGTCTCACTGTAGGCCTCAAATACAAACTGATCAAGCTGATCATGAGTTATTATCTTGCTACTGTAGGTGTAATGCAGTAGCCTAATGTGTTTTTATAGTCTGTAATAGGTATAACTGTGGCAAAATGCTGTTATATATGCATTGTTGACCCCCCCAAAAACTCATTTTTTTTCAGCTGCCCGCGAGAGGCGTTCCTTATTTCAATCTCTGGGAGTTGGCAACCCTAGTCTGAAGAGGTGAAAAGATTGGTAAGTTTTCAATTCCAGACATGGAAGTCAGGTTCATGGAAGTCAGCATCCATGTTCTGCAACCTGAAGTCTTCTTTCAACTGGACTTTTGACTAATGCATGCAGTTCGTCCACTGTTTCTGCAATTCCAGAAACCAGGTGCAGTTTTCTTGAGTCTGACGCATCACCAAAGATGCTCCGCAGAACAGCTGGACCTGCCATTATGAAACACCTTTAATCTAAGGCATAAATGAGAGAACAAGAAAACAAGACATTTAGGGAATATCAAGAGAGAGAGAGAGAGAGAGAGAGATTTTATGAGTCTGACATCCAGAGGTCACATTACGTAGGTTTACCAATAATACTCTCCTTTAGTGATAATGAATCTTTTTAATATAACCCCCCCCCCCCCCCCCCCCCCCCCCCCCCCCCCCCGAATTGTGTAATCTGCCACAGGATATGGGTCTTCCAAGTCACCAAACTCAATTAGTTAGGGCAACTACTCTAGTGAGAGAGGAAGACAGCTCAAATCCTCCATAACGCTCCCTGTACCAAGTACAAAAATCTTTCACCAGAAAATACAACTTCTCCCTAACAATCTACAGTTGAGTGATCTCATGAAATGTAGGCACTCCATCCACAGATCCATGTACTATAAGCATCCCCTCATTGTAATGTATACCACTGCAAGACACATGTAGTCACATGAACCTCAGTTATGTCTGGGTATTGCTGTTTCAGAGTGGACACTACTCTGTCTTTGAGGACATCAACAGGCAGAATTGAGACATCTGTGAGCTCCAGGGATGACTTCTTGAGATTGGAGGAATGTGTGTGATAGGCAAGCATAAACTGGTGTTTAGTAGCTAGTGAATGAGGTATATTCTTAAAGCAGTTAGTATGACGAGCAACCGGCTGAAGAAGCTATGCTTAGCCTCAAATCTAATCGTCCACAGTGCACTGAGTGGTCCAAAGAAACTAATCATTTGTGGATAGTGCTCTCAATAGTGGTGTTTTGGCAGGAGCTTGATATGTGGAAAGAGTTCAAGATAGCGCTGTCTGTGATCACAGATCTTAGCCTCAAGATAGGCAATAGTCTCTTCTGTGTTAACAGGGGCTACAACCAACTCAACTATATCCCTGAGATCTAAAATCAATTGCCATGCAGGTTCATTTTCTGGCCAAAGTTGACCAATCAAAAGGGGACGTAATCTCAGTAATGTCCAGTTTTCATGTGCATTTCCACCTATAGTATTGCTGAATGTGGTAGAGCGTGGAATGGCATGGGGTCAATTAGCTTTGTCCTTGCATTTGTATAGGAATATTGGGATCAATCTGTCGAGGCTGTCAAGAGTGAAGAATTTTTTGGATGTCAATAAACTAAAACAGTGAGCAAGTTCGACAGGAACAATACCCCCGAAGAGGTCATGTGTAATATCTGGAGGATAACCAGTGGTGACATGACAGTGCAAAAGACGTTGGGTTAAAACGGTTAAAACACACTGTTTTCTCACACCACAGCAAATGGCTGCATTCTCTTGAGCAGACTGGACATGAAAATCATGAATGTCTCTGGTTCTAAGCTGGAAAGCTCCTGACTTTACATCCTTAGTCTGAAATTCAGATTTATCTCCAGTGTACGAGGGGGTACCCAAAAAAAAAACGGAATTTGGTCAGAAAACAATAATAATAATGAGTTCTGACTTCTGGCCATCAGATGTGCTGCAGGTAAGCCTCATGCACATCTGTGAGAAATTTGAGCTCCGAGAGTTACACTGACGCCTGTCAGGCGCTATTTAAAGCAACAAAGTGCAGAGGAGGTCTGCTATTTTTTCCAAAATGGCGACATTGACTGTGAAGCCAGAGCAGCGCAAACATTAAATTCTGCTTTTTGCTGGAAAAACAGCAGCAGAAACACTCAGCTTGTTGCAGCAAGCCTACAAGGATGCTGCTCTGGGGAAGACTCAGGTCCATGAGTGGTCCGGGGGTTTGAGAAGGGCCAGATGTCGGCGCGTCAGGTCCGCTCAGCGTGAAAACAATGCTGAGCTGCTTCTTGGCTGTCCAGGGTCTCGTCCACAGCGAGTCTGTCCCTCCAGGTCAGACTGTAAACCAGGACTACTACAGGAAGTCCTCAGACGCTCCGTGAGGATGTGAGGAGGAAGCAGAGCGTCGTGGCGGAGTGGAGCCGGTTGATCCACCACCACAGAGCGCCAGCGGACACGGCGCTGCGCCTCACGCAGTTTCTGGCGAAGAATGAGATGAATCTCCTCTCCCATCCGCCTGATTCTCCAGATGAAGTCTCCAGGGACTTTTTCTTGTTCCCCAAGTTGAAGAAGCAGCTGAAGGGACAGCGGTTTGCAGATGTGGAGGAGGTGACAGAAAAATCGCAGCCGGCAAAAAACGGCACTTTTACGCACGGGTCTGACGACGCATTGGTGAAGTGGGAGACACGGCTGGAGCGCTGCATTAATGCGGATGGAGATTATTTTGAAGGCGACGGTGGTGTTTTATTTTGAAATGTCAGAAATAAAAAGTTATAATCAAATTCCGGTTTTTTTTGGGTACACCCTCGTAAAACCTGCAAACTGAGCCAGCAGAAAATGTCTCAGTGAATCCAGCTATGCCATGGGCTCCAAGGTTGTCAGCTATCACACACTGGACAGAGCCTTTAACAGACTGACCCAGCTGAGACACAAACACACCATGCTGTTCTAATATGCTCAAAACTTGCTAGAAACGCTCCAAAACATTTTTATAGCCATAGGGCTTGACGTCATCAGATTCGCACAGAACAGCTAAATAGATGGTGTTTAATTTTGAATGGGAACCTGGTGAAAAATTACGTAAGACCCAATTGACACCACAAAGTTTGTGCTTCTTACGCAATGTGCGAAGAGGGTTACACATTTCAAAATCATCGCCGTAAAGATTCACTAGTATTCTCAAACCATCTCCATACAGAAATAGATTTTGCTGATAGTATTCACCATTTCTTATCATTCTGTACTCTTTCTAGTTATTACCTGAAAACTTTCTTGATAATATGACATACTCTTCTTGTTTTAACGAGATAGATTTTAGTCTTGTACTCAAGTAAGGCCATTCAAATTTTTTCCCACTGGACCAATCAATCAAAGGCAGCACAGAGAGAATTGTCAAGTGGCTAAACCTCAAGGAGACAAGAACACAGTCATCAGACTGAAAGCACTTGAAAAGTTTCTGAGATTTTAATTCAGAATAGTGAAAGATGACTTGCACAGAGAGAAAAGAGTTACAGTTCACATGAAACAACATATAACAACGGAATTTCTGATGCTTCCTGAAGCCAAGCACTTAAAGAATTGCTGTTCTGAAGTAAAAAATAAACAAATATCATAAAACACAAGCAACACAAGCACATTTTGTTCATTAATACTCTTACCCAAGTAAAAATGATACCAGAGCTTCATTTAAATCAACACCTTATTTACATGTACTGTCCACTTGATGGTGCAGTTGAGTGAATGAAGAGCCGTGAAGCTCATGTGTCAACTCCTCATTTTAATGATATACTATGAAAGTTTTCAGGTGAGGACATATTTCCATCTGTGAGCCCTATGGTCCTGCTTTAGGCCATTTTGTTAAGTGGTGCGAGGAAAATTACCTTGATTTAAATGTTTTAAAAACTAAGGATATGGTCATTGATTTTAGACGAACTTCCTCCCACAGTGTCAGTGTCACCCATGGAGAAAACGTGGAAATTGTCAATTGTTATAAATATCTGGGCACGGTGATAGATGACAAGTTAAAGCTAGGGTTGGCGATCTTGGAAAGCTAGCGTTAGCATGTAGCATCTCCCCAAGGCTCCGCCTAGCTAGCTCCACCCAGCTCCCACCCCATTGGAGGAGCTCCCGTTGGGAGCGGAGACGCGGAGACGTTCACAGCGCGTGCGGTGTGCGCGGCACTTCCGCGTCCAGTGCATTCCTGGCGTAACCTGTCCTCAGCGCTTCGTATCTTCGTTTTTCTTTATTTGCACTACACCAAGGTATGGCGCACTCAACGGTAAGTGAACCCCCAAACATTCGTCTCCGCCATTCTGCAACGACGCTCCGTCCTTCTACGCGTGCACTGAACCAGGGTCAGTGCACACATACATGTACGCGCAGGGGGCAGGTCGAACGGCGAAGGGATTTGATTGGTTTAAAAAAAGGTGTCCCCTCAAGACGATTGGTTGCTGTTTTTCCCATTTTACTCCTGCCGTAGATAGCAGATATTTTCCAAACTACTTTAAAAACACGCCATGAATCGCTTCCCATCGGGTCATAAAGATCATTTTAACCAGTATTTAAAAAAATGTATCTCATTCAAATCGCCAACCCGAGCTTTAAGATTTGACATCAACATTGATAACATTTTGTGCCTTCTGCAATCAGATTATATTATATATAATATATTGTATTGCTTGTTTTATTATCGTTCAACCTGAGTTCCACTTGTGGCTGAACTGGACTGTCTCATGTTGTACATATGTGTGAAACGGCTCGAGATGTGCTGCAAACAAATTGCCCTATGGGATGAATAAAGTTTTCTGAACTGAACTGAACTGCTGAACTCCACTGATGTGCTCTGTCTGATTAGTGCTGTCAGAGACAGAGAACGTCCTTTCTGCAGTGGACACAGATTCGCTGAAGAACCCGCAGACCTGAATCCAAATGCAGCAGTCAGAGGTTGAGTGAATGTGGTGTAGAAGGTGTGGAGGTGGATCAGAGAGTCAGAGGAGACACTGAAGAAGGACAGAGAGCCAGCAGGACAGTCCACATACACTGCTACTCTACCAGAGGAGGAGGAGGAGGAGGAGGAGGAGGAGGAGGAGGAGGAGGAGGTGAATCTGTTATTGTGACAGACAGTGTAACCTCCACCAGAGCAGTTGAGACTCCAGGACTGATGATTCCTTCCAAACAGACACTCGTTACTACGTCCTTTCCTTCTGATTCCTCTGTAACTCACTGATATAGAAACTTCTCCACTCCACTCGACCTCCCAGTAACATCGACCACTCAGATCATTTTGACACATCAGCTGATCAGTCCAATAATCAAATCTGTGAGGATGATCAGGATACGGCTGCTCTTCCTCCACGTATAATAATAATAATGCATTGGTTTTATATAGCACTTTACATTGCATTGCATTATTCATTCACACCATACTGGGTGGTGGTAAGCTACTACTGTAGCCACAGCTGCCCTGGGGCAGACTGACGGAAGCGAGGCTGCCAATCTGCGCCATCGGCCCCTCTGACCACCACCAACCATTCACTCTCACAACTTTCATACTAGGCAACGTGGGTGAAGTGTCTTGCCCAAGGACACAACGACAGTTTTACACCTGCGGGAGCAGGGATCGAACCGCCAACCTTCCGGTTATAAGACGACCTGCTCTACCAACTGAGCTACTGTCGCCCCCGTATATATATATATATATATATATATATATATATATATATATATATATATATAATATTATATTATATTATATATATATATATATATATATATATATATATATATATATTTATATATATATATTTTTTTTATATAGATAGATAGATAGATAGATAGATAGATAGATAGATAGATATAGATAGATATATAGAGAGAGAGCGAGAGAGGAAAGTGACGGAGGCAAATGCTTGAGAGCACACTTCATTGTCAGTCCTTCAGCCTCTATTTTGAAACCAAGAATTCCATCTCGTAGCTTCAGAAAATCAAGACAGTGTCTCACTGTTGTTTCAGCTTACAGACTGAACAGCACTACAGAGTATCTGGCCTTTCTGGAGTCCCCAGGAGGGTTGCTCGACAGTGCTCAAACTGGGGACTCCATTGTTCTACTGGGGGACTTCAACACCCATGTGGGCAGGGACAGCGAGCCCTGGAGGGGGGTGATTGGGATGCACAGCCTCCCTGGTCTGGACCCGAATGGTGTTCTGTTACTGGACTCCTGTGCAAGCCACAGCTTCTGCATAACGAGCATAATTTTCAAGCACAGGGGAGTCCACAAATGCACTTAGCACCAGGACACCCTAGGTTGGAGGTTGATGATCGACTTTGTTGTCGTGTCATCTGACCTCCGACTTCGTGTCTTGGACACTTGGGTGAAGAGAGGAGCAGAGCTGTCGACCGATCACCACCTAGTGGTGAGTTGGATTCGCTGGTGGAGGAGGAAACCAGACAGACTTGTTTGGCTCAAACTTCTGATGGAGCCCTTTTTCAGCATGGTTTTACACCCCCACCTCCAGGAGTTTCTCCCAGGTCCTGAGGGAGGCTAGGGACCTTAAGTTTGAGGACCAGGATGAGGAAACACTGCCACAGATGAACGAGATGACCTCTTCAGTCAGCCAACTACTTTACTTTGATTAGCTATTGACCAGTGGCAGTGGCTAACAGAGTTGACGTTGACGTTGCAGTAAGCAATAATCACAAAGTAGGACAATGCAGAAGACAGATTTTGTCAGAGGAGACGGGTTGGT